>NC_053027.1:266548450-266740645 GCF_003073215.2 Triticum urartu
AGTGAGGCACTTGGTAATGCTGATTTCAGGGACTTAGCATTTCCACTAAGTCCTTGAGCTGTTTATCTCATATGGCCATATGTTCATGTTGTTTCCTATTGATCCGTGCCTCTTTTGAGGATGATCAGTAAGGATGTTTTGTTAATCTTGTAGTTCTGTATCCATCCATGTCTTTGTTTACAATTATGGAGCAACCTAGCTTGAGTCAATCGAGCTCTACTTTTGTCATTTCGTGAATCTGGGCAGATTGTCTACTTGTTAGCGATTTTGCCGAGGATGTTGTAGTTGAACCGTGCATGCTATGCTATTGTTCTTGCCATGTCTAGCTTGTATGTTGTGTATTCTGGATGGGTGTATGCTTAGTTTTTCATGACTTGCTCTATAGTGAGTGCATCGAGCTCGTAAACATGCCTACTTGATATCTGTTTTTAGCATGCTCCAGTTTTCACTAAGTCTGAGAACTGATTATGTTTTTGCCATGTTCACATGCTTGCAATTGTATTTTGTGATCCCTTTTGGCTCGAGGTCACTAAGGGACTTTTGTTAAGCTCTTTGAGTAGCTACATGACATACTTTACTTTGCCATGTTCAGGTCCTGTAGCATATAGTTTTCACGCTCCGAAGAGTGCTATCTGATCTGGAATTCCACACAAGTGTTAATTTCACCAAGTCTAAGATCTGTTTACCATATGCATTTTTGCCATGCTTGTTTGAACCTGTTAATGGATGAATTGGCCGTAGCTAAGTGCTAGACTTTTGTTAAGCATCATGAATGCATCCCTGCCATGTATTTTGATGCCATGTTTGAGTGCTGTAGCATGTTCATCTCGTTGCATTTAGATGGCTACTTGCTGTAAATCGCAGAACGTGGCCATATTTGAATTGCTTGCCATTTCCAAAACGTAACTCCGATTCCAACGTTCTTTATATCGTTTTCAAGCGATTTCATCTCATCTTTCCAGTGGCACACTTGGATTTCCATGTTGAGGCCAGGATCATGCATCCCTTGTCAAATCTTGCATATGCATCCCGCATAGCATACCACCTTTGCATCATATTGTTTGAGCTTTACACGTGGTTGATTGTGTTCCGTTTTCTTGTTTGTTTTGTTTGGGTTGAGCCGGGAGACGAGTTCGCTAACGAGGAGCCAATTGAGTTTGCTTTCGAGGATCCAGTCAACTCTGACAACTTTGCAGGCAAGATGATCATACCCTCGAAATCACTACTATCTTTGCCTTGCTAGATGCTCGCTCTTTTGCTATGCCAATGCTACGATGCCTACCACTTGCTTTAAAGCCTCCCTAATTGCCAGGTCAATCCTCTAACCCACCATGTCCTAGAAAACCGTTGATTGGCTATGTTACCGCTTTGCTCAGCCCCTCTTATAGCGTTGCTAGTTGCAGGTGAAGATTGGAGACCGTTCCTTGTTGGAACATTTATTTACTCGTTGGGATATCATTATATTGCCATGTTATCTTAATGCATCTATATACTTGTTAAAGGGTGGAAGGCTCGGCCTCTCGCCTAGTGTTTTGTTCCACTCTTGCCGCCCTAGTTTCCGTCATATCGGTGTTATGTTCCCGGATTTTGTGTTCCTTACGCGGTTGGGTTATAATACGAACCCCTTGATAGTTCCCCTTGATTAAAGCTTGTCCAGCAATGCCCAACCTTGGTCTTACCATTTGCCACCTAGCCTCTTTTTCCCTTGGGTTTCCGGAGCCCGAGGGTCATCTTATTTTAACCCCCCCGGGCCAGTGCTCCTCTGAGTGTTGGTCCAACCAAGCGATGTCCGGGGCTACCAGGGGCAACTCTGGGCTGGCCTACCCGACGTCTTGCTCATCCGGTGTGCCCTGAGAACGAGATATGTGCAGCTCCTATCGGGATTTGTCGGCACATCTGGGTGGTGTTGCTGGATTTGTTTTAACCTGTCGAAGTGTCTTGAAGAACCGAGGTACCGAGTCTGATCGGAACGTCTCGGGAGGAGGTCTATTCCTTCGTTGACCGTGAGAGCTTGTCATGAGCTAAGTTGGGACTCCCCTGCAGGGATTTAAACTTTCGAAAGCCGTGCCCGCGGTTATGGGCAGATGGGAATTTGTTAATGTCCGGTTGTAGATAACTTAAACCTTAACTTATTTAAAATGAATCAACAGTGTGAGTCACCGTGATGGCCTCTTCTCGGCGGAGTCCGGGAAGTGGACACGGTGTTGGAGTAATGCTTGCGCAGGTTGCTCTCTAGTTTCTCGCTCGCGCTTTGCCTCCTCTTCTTGCTCTCTTTTGCGAATAGGATAGCCACCATATATGCTAGTCGCTTGCAGCAGCTCCACACATATTTACCTTACCTTTCCTATAAGCTTAAATAGTCTTGATCGCGAGGGTGCGAGATTGCTGAGTCCCTGTGGCTCACAGATTACTATTACACCAGATGCAAGGCCTGTTGATTCCGCTCCAGGTGACGCACTTGAGCTCAAGTGGGAGTTCGACGAGGACTCTCAACGATACTATGTTTCCTTTCCTGATGATCAATAGTGCTGCCCAGTTGGGGGTGATCGGGACCGTGTCGCATGTTCGGTTATCTTTTATTTTGGCACCATAGTCGGGCCATGAGTGTTTGGATGATGTAATGCTATTTTTGTACTTGATTGATGTGGCGAGTGTAAGCCAACTATGCTATCCCCCCTTTATTATTTATATTACATGGGATGTTGTGAAGATTGCCTAACTTGCGACATATGCCTTCAATGCGATTATGCCTCTAAGTCGTGCCTCGACACGTGGGAGATATAGTTGCATCGAGGGTGTTACAAGTTGGTATCAGAGCCTTCCCCGACCTTAGGAGCCCCATTGCTTGATCGTTTTTAGCGGCCGAGTTGTGTCTAGAAAAATGTTTTGAGTCATTTAGGAATTATATATCGGAGAGTTTAGGAATTCTTTTTACTTCCTAGTCTCCTCATCGCTCTGGTAAGGCATCTTGATGTAGAGTTTTGACTCTTCTCTTCTCAAATTTCACTAAATTTTTTTTAGGATCACGCGGGTATCTTGGAATTGTTCCGATGGTTTTATGACGAGAACATTGTCTTGGTGCCTCCTGTCAGGGGTTTTGTGGAAGTGTCTCGGGGAGTTGAGCTCTGAGGTGTTGTCGTCATAATTTTATCGTTGCAGTTCTGGAATACCTGAGTTTAGTACGCCGACATTGAAAATCTCTTTTATGCACTTCGTTGGTGAGAGACCCTCGACGCCACCCAGTACTGGGGCGGGAGTTCGGGAGTATCTCCATAACTTGTATGACGGATGCTTTTCGAAGGTTGAGGTAGATGGTTTCCGAAGTTTTTCTCGGTTATGTGTTGAAGGATGGATACAGCTGGATGTAGGATTTGCTAGATTTGGGTGAGATATTATGCTTCCCCTGTATCCCCAACACCTGATTGCATAACCGGAAAGGTTCAGGAGTTTCATAGGTGGGAATTCTTGTAGCTCTAGTTCTTCTTCCACGGATATTTGGTTTGAGATTGGGATTTCTTACCGAGTATTCGTTCTTGATCCGTACCTTGTTGATTTACTTCTCTACCTAAATTCTAAGTGGCTTCTCAATTTATGGATATGTGACCATTTCAAGAGGAATGCATTCATTCATTTTGTTCGGATGTGAAGACTATATGTTGCAATTTTCATTCTATTGGATTCAGCTTCTTTTATCTGTCTATGTGCTAACGGTGGTCAACCTCTTCAGGATGGCTCCCGCTAAGAGCACCAATCAGAATCAGAATCAGGATCCGCCACCACCTCCACCTCCTCCGGAGGCATGGCAAGCTGTGATGGCCGCAAGCAATGCAAACACACAGTTGATCATGCAAATTCTTCAAAAGCGCAATCAAGGCAACCAAGGGAACCAAGGCAACAATCAGAATCACTTTGCTACACTCAACCAGTTCCTTACTAACGGGCCGAAGACTTTCAGCAATTGTGTTGAGGCAACCGATGCTGACGATTGGCTCGTGGATCTGTGCAAGCATTTCGAGTGCAGTAACGTCAGGCCTGAGGACTTTTTCAAGCTCGCTTCCTTCCAACTCAAAGATCAAGCTGCAGAATGATTCCAGCACTACAAGGACTCCAGAGGTGGATGTGTGATCACTTGGGATGAATTTCGTCAAGATTTCAGAGCTCACCATATCCCTAAGAGCGTGGTTGAAAGCAAGCGTGAGGAATTCCGCAACCTGAAGCAAGGCTCTTTGTCTGTCTATGACTACAAGAAGTTGTTTCAGAAGCTCGCCCGCTTTGCTAAGCAGGACGTCCCTGATGAGAAGAGCATGATATACCAGTTCAGGGGTGGTCTCAGAGAAGAAATTCAGCTAGCTCTTATTCTCTTTGAGCCCTTGAGGTACGATGAGTTCTACAACATGGCACTAAAGCAAGAGGCTTCTCAATTGAGGTGTGATGCTTCCAAGAAGCGAGTCAGAGACACTACTCCTTCTTCCTCTACTCAAGTGGCCAAGCAGCAGAAGTATTGGCTTCCTCCTCCTCCGTTTCGTCAGCCGTATCAGCAGAAGAGCAAAGGTGGCAGTGGATCTTCCCACCCACCCAACCCTGGCTTTCAGAACATGACTTCGTTTTGGTCTATCTCGACGACATTCTGGTTTTCTCGAAGAACAAGGAAGATCATGCCAAGCACTTGCGTTTGGTGCTCGATAAGCTCAGAGAACACAAGTTCTACGCCAAGTTCTCCAAGTGCGAATTTTGGCTCGATGAGGTTCTTTATCTTGGTCATATCATCTCTGCCAAGGGCATTGCCGTGAATCCTGAGAAGGTGTCTGCAATTGTGAATTGGGAACCTCCTCAGAATGTGAAGCAACTCCGTAGCTTCCTCGGTCTCGCAAGCTATTGCCGAAGATTCGTTGAAAACTTTTCTAAGATCGTGAAGCCTCTCTCAAATCTTCTCCAGAAGCACATCAAGTACGTTTGGTCTCCGGAGTGTGACATTGCTTTCAACACTTTGAAAGAGAAATTGATCACTGCTCCAGTTCTGACTCCACCTGATGAATCCAAGTCGTACGAGGTCTTTTGTGATGCCTCTCTCCAAGGTCTTGGCGCAGTGTTGATGCAAGAGAAGAAAGTTGTTCTTATACCTCTCGCCAATTGAAGCCCAATGAGAAGAACTACCCCACTCATGATCTCGAGTTGGCGGCAGTTGTGCATGCTCTTTTGACTTGGAGACATCTCTTATTGGGAAGAAAAGTGGACATTTTCACTGATCACAAGAGTCTCAAGTAGATCTTCACTCAGCCTAATCTCAACCTCAGGCAAACTTGATGGGTCGAAATGATTCAAGAGTATAATCCGAGTATCGAGTATACTCCAGGCAAGGCCAATGTGATTGCTGACACATTGAGCAGGAAGGCTTATTGCAACAGTCTGATTCTCAAGCCTTATCAACCCGAGCTTTGTGAAGCTTTCCGCAAACTTAATCTGCAAGTTGTTCCTCAAGGTTTCCTCACCAACCTTCAAGTCTCTCATACCTTGGAAGAACAGATTCGCCAAGCTCAGCTTCTTGATGCTATGGTGAAAAAGGTGAAGATTGGGATTGCCAAGAGTCAACCCAAGTACAAGTGCTATCGCCTTGATGACAAGGATACTCCCTTCTTCGAGGATCATATTGTTGTACCCAAAGGTGACCTTCGTAAAGTGATCATGAACGAGGCTCACAATTCTCTCCTCTCCATCCACCCTGGGAGTACGAAGATGTATCAGGACCTCAAGCAGGCTTATTGGTGGACTCGAATGAAGCGCGAGATCGCTCAGTTCGTGAATGAGTGTGATGTCTGCAGAAGAGTGAAGGCAGAACACCAAAGGCCAGTGGGTCTCCTCCAACCTCTTGCCATTCCAGAATGGAAGTTTGACCACATTGAGATGGACTTCGTGACTGGGTTTCCAAAGTCCAAGCATGGCAATGATGCTATATTCGTTGTCATCGACAAACTCACTAAAGTGGCTCACTTTCTGCCTATCAAAGAGTCAATCACTGTAGCTCAATTGGCGGAACTCTATACCTCTCGAATTGTCTCTCTGGACGGTATTCCACAAGTGATCTCTTCAGACCGTGGCAGCATCTGTACCTCCAAGTTTTGGGATTCTTTTCAGAAGGCCATGGGCACCAACATCCGTTTCAGCACAGCTTTCCATCCTCAAACTAGCGGTCAAGTCGAGCGTGTCAACCAGATTCTTGAAGATATGCTCAGGGCTTGTGTGATCTCCTTCAGCATGAAGTGGGAGGATTGTCTTCCTTATGCTGAATTCTCCTACAACAACAGTTTTCAAGCAAGTTCGGGCAAGGCCCCATTTGAAATTCTGTATGGCAGGAAGTGCCGTACCCCTCTCAACTGGTCTGAAACCGGTGAACATTAGCTCTTGGGTAATGACTTAATCACAGAGGCAGAGGAAATGTGCAAAGTCATTCGAGATAACCTCAAAGCAGCCCAATCCCGCCAGAAGAGCTACTATGATAGTAAGCACCGTGATTTGGCTTTCGAGATCGGAGATCATGTTTACCTCCGCGTCTCTCCTATGAAAGGTACTCGTCGCTTCGGTATCAAAGGGAAGCTTGCCCCCAAATACGTGGGACCTTTCAAGATTGTCAGCAAGAGAGGCGATCTCGCCTATCAACTCGAGCTTCCTTCAAACTTTGCAAATTTTCATGATGTGTTCCATGTCTCTCAGCTCCGAAAGTGCTTCAAGACTCCTGACCGCACTGTCAACTTCGAGGACATTGAGCTCCAAGAAGATCTCTCTTATCGTGAGCACCCAGTTGCTATTCTTGAAGAGACTCAACGCAAGACTCGAAACAAGTCAATCAAATTCCTCAAAGTCAAGTTGTCACACCATTCCGACCGTGATGCTACCTGGGAACGCGAGGATCACCTCCGTTCTGAGTACCCGGCGTTCTTTCAGTCCTAGATCTCGGGACGAGATCCTTTCGTAGTGGTGGAGTGTTGTAACACCCCGGATATGACTTTCCCAATATGTATTCCAACTCTTGCCGTTTCCGGCCTGAAGTTATTTTATTTTCTCGGGTTTGGGTTTTTGTCTCTGTGTGTTGTTATCGTTGTCATGCATCTCATATCATGTCATCATGTGCATTGCATTTGCATACGTGTTCATCTCATGCATTCGAGCATTTTCCCCGTTGTTCGTTTTGCATTCCGGCGCTTCATTCTCCTCCGGTGGTTATTTCTAGCTTTCTTTCGTGTGTGGGGATTAAACATTTCCGGATTGGACCGATACTTGCCAAGCGGCCTTGGTTTACTACCGGTAGACCGCCTATCAAGTTTCGTACCATTTAGACTTCGTTTGATGCTCCAACGGTTAACCGAGGGACCGAGAAAGCCTCGTGTGTGTTGCAGCCCAACACCCCTCCAATTTGGCCCAAAACCCACCTAAACCTTCTGCATCATCTAGAGCATTCGGTCACGATCGCGTGGCCGAAAACCGCACCTCATTTGGACTCTCCTAGCTCCTCCTATGCCTATTGAAAGACCCCTCCGAAATTCTCTTTCTTCCTCTCCCGAAACCCTAGTCGTCTTCCACCTCTCGCCGCCGGACACATCCGATTCGGGCCGGACGTGTCCGACTTGCCCCACCGCCGCCACGTGTCGCCGCCCCGTTGGCGCGTCCGCCGTCCCCGCCGCCAGGCCCGCCGGGGCCCGAGGCCGGCCCCCACGGCCCGTCTCCGCGCCGCCACTCCCCGCGGGAGGCTCCGCGCCCCGCGCCGCCTCGAGGTGCGCGCGCCGCCGCACGACGCTCGCTGGCCGCCTCCTCTTCCCATGTCGTCGCCGCCGCACTTTAGCCGACCGGAGCAAAGCTCCACGGCGGCGGGCCCCTCCGACGTCGCCGACCCCGCGCCGCCGTGCACCGCCGTCTCCACCCGGCCTCTCCTTCCTCTTCTCCGGCAGACTCCGGCCACCGCGACGCTACTCCGGCAAGATCCCGACGAACCTCGGCGTCCGCACCCGGCAAACCCTAGATCTGTCCCAGAGAGGTCTAATTTTTCTTCCAAGTCCTAAATTCTCAGATCCATATGCCCATATTCATCTTGTCGTAACTTTGTATCCGTAGCTCCATTTTGGGCATATAGGATATCAAAATGTTCATCTCAGAGAGTACATCATTTAATCTCATTGCATCATTTTCATTTGAGTTCATATTGATGCCCGAAATGCTATTAGAAGAGTGCTACTTGAGTTAATCGTCAGATCTGCTGCTCCATTTAAATATTTGTCATTTTTGCCATGATTATTGTGTGCATGATATGCCCATGAGTTCTACATACGTTTTGTTAAGGGTTTTGCCATCTTTCCAGAGGTGCAACCCATGTATTTTTGTGATGTGTGTGGTGACTAGCACAAGCTTGCAAAGTGAGGCACTTGGTAATGCTGATTTCAGGGACTTAGCATTTGCACTAAGTCCTTGAGCTGTTTATCTCATATGGCCATATGTTCATGTTGTGTCCTATTGATCCGTGCCTCTTTTGAGGATGATCAGTAAGGATGTTTTGTTAATCTTGTAGTTCTGTATCCATCCATGTCTTTGTTTACAATTATGGAGCACCCTTGCTTGAGTCAATCGAGCTCTACTTTTGTCATTTCGTGAATCTGGGCAGATTGTCTACTTGTTAGCGATTTTGCCGAGGATGTTGTAGTTGAACCGTGCATGCTATGCTATTGTTCTTGCCATGTCTAGCTTGTATGTTGTGTATTTTGGATGGGTGTATGCTTAGTTTTTCATGAATTGCTCTATAGTGAGTGCATCGAGCTCGTAAACATGCCTACTTGATATCTGTTTTCAGCATGCTTCAGTTTTCACTAAGTCTGAGAACTGATTATGTTTTTGCCATGTTCACATGCTTGCAATTGTATTTTGTGATCCCTTTTGGCTCGAGGTCACTAAGGGACTTTTGTTAAGCTCTTTGAGTAGCTCCATGACATACTTTACTTTGCCATGTTCAGGTCCTGTAGCATATAGTTTTCACGCTCCGAAGAGTGCTATCTGATCTGGAATTCCAGACAAGTGTTAATTTCACCAAGTCTGAGATCTGTTTACCATATGCATTTTTGCCATGCTTGTTTGAACCTGTTAATGGATGAATTGGCCGTAGCTCAGTGCTAGACTTTTGTTAAGCATCATGAATGCATCCCTGCCATGTATTTTGATGCCATGTTTGAGTGTTGTAGCATGTTCATCTCGTTGCATTTAGATGGCTACTTGCTGTAAATCGCAGAACGTGGCCATATTTGAATTGCTTGCCATTTCCAAACCGTAACTCCGATTCCGGCGTTCTTTATATCATTTTCAAGCGATTTTATCTCATCTTTCCAGTGGCACACTTGGATTTCCATGTCGAGGCCAGGTTCATGCATCCTTTGTCAAATCTTGCATATGCATCCCGCATCGCATCCCGCATAGCATACCACCTTTGCATCATATTGTTTGAGCTTTACACGTGGTTGATTGTGTTCCGTTTGCTTGTTTTTTTTGTTTGGGTTGAGCCGGGAGACGAGTTCGCTAACGAGGAGCCAATTGAGTTTGCTTTCGAGGATCCAGTCAACTCTGACAACTTTGCAGGCAAGATGATCATACCCTCGAAATCACTACTATCTTTGCCTTGCTAGATGCTCGCTCTTTTGCTATGCCAATGCTACGATGCCTACCACTTACTTTCAAGCCTCCCAAATTGCCATGTAAAACCTCTAACCCACCATGTCCTAGAAAACCGTTGATTGGCTATGTTACCACTTTGCTCAGCCCCTCTTATAGCGTTGCTAGTTGCAGGTGAAGATTGGAGACCGTTCCTTGTTGGAACATTTATTTACTTGTTGGTATATCATTATATTGCCATGTTATCTTAATGCATCTATATACTTGGTAAAGGGTGGAAGGCTCGGCCTCTCGCCTAGTGTTTTTTTCCGCTCTTGCCGCCCTAGTTTCCGTCATATCGGTGTTATGTTCCCGGATTTTGCGTTCCTTACGCGGTTGGGTTATAATGGGAACCCCTTGATAGTTCGCCTTGATTAAAGCTTGTCCAGTAATGCCCAACCTTGGTCTTACCATTTGCCACCTAGCCACTTTTCCCCTTGGGTTTTCGGAGCCCGAGGGTCATCTTATTTTAGCCCCCCCGGGCCAGTGCTCCTCTGAGTGTTGGTCCAACCGAGCGATGTCCGGGGCTACCAGGGGCAACTCTGGGATGGCCTACCCGACGTCTTGCTCATCCGCTGTGCCCTGAGAACGAGATATGTGCATCTCCTATCGGGATTTGTCGGCACATCTGGGTGGTGTTGCTGGATTTGTTTTAACCTGTCGAAGTGTCTTGAAGAACCGAGGTACCGAGTCTGATCGGAACGTCTCGGGAGGAGGTCTATTCCTTCGTTGACCGTGAGAGCTTGTCATGGGCTAAGTTGGGACTCCCCTGCAGGGATTTGAACTTTCGAAAGCCGTGCCCGCGGTTATGGGCAGATGGGAATTTGTTAATGTCCGGTTATAGATAACTTAAACCTTAACTTATTTAAAATGAATCAACAGTGTGTGTTACCGTGATGGCCTCTTCTCGGCGGAGTCCGGGAAGTGGACACGGTGTTGGAGTAATGCTTGCGCATGTTGCTCTCTAGTTTCTCGCTCGCGCTTTGCCTCCTCTTCTCGCTCTCTTTTGCGAACAGGATAGCCACCATATATGCTAGTCGCTTGCAGCAGCTCCACACATATTTACCTTACCTTTCCTATAAGCTTAAATAGTCTTGATCGCGAGGGTGCGAGATTGCTGAGTCCATGTGGCTCACAGATTACTATTACACCATATGCAGGGCCTGTTGATTCCGCTCCAGGTGACGCGCTTGAGCTCAAGTGGGAGTTCGACGAGGACTCTCAACGATACTATGTTTCCTTTCCTGATGATCAGTAGTGGTGCCCAGTTGGGGGTGATCGGGACCGTGTCGCATGTTGGGTTATCTTTTATTTTGGAGCCGTAGTCGGGCCATGAGTGTTTGGATGATGTAATGCTATTTTTGTACTTGATTGACGTGGCGAGTGTAAGCCAACTATGTTATCTCCCCTTTATTATTTATATTACATGGGATGTTGTGAAGATTGCCTAACTTGCGACATATGCCTTCAATGCGATTATGCCTCTAAGTCGTGCCTCGACACGTGGGAGATATAGTCGCATCGAGGGTGTTACACTTCATCAAGCTGGCGTCGACCACGTCACGACCTGCATCGGCAGGGCCGCACTATTGCTTCTTCAAGCCGGTGTCTATCACGCCGGCCTACGTCGACTCATCGGCTGACATCGAGGCTTCGACATCTCGGCTGGACCGGGTGCTTCGCCATCTCTTCGTCAACCTATACTCCGGAGACTTCGGCGTCACTAGCCGACCAGCTTTGTCACGTTAGTTGGACCGAGGGCTTTGCCTCGGCGATCCAACCTTTGCCAGCATCGCCGTGCCATTGCTTTATCGCCCATCAGGCAATGGGTGCGTGGATCGAGTCCCAATTTTGGGAATCACCTTTCTTTGGATTGCTACAACAAATAAATCAGGTGCTATTAATCCTAGTATTTTTTGCTTGTTTGGGTTCATTTTTCCCAAAGAATTATTACTCTGGTTTGTCCATCATATGTACGCAGGTCTATCAAATGGTGGCCGCATTAGCGACGATCTCATGGTGGTTTGGTCAAGTTTCCGTACATAGTCCGGCGAACGCCGCATCCGGAACTTGGACCGACCTATGAATTCAGGCTTTGCCACGCCTTTACCGCATCATGCTGACGCCCTGCATCGACATTGACTTCGGCGCCAGGCCATATTTCTTTTATTATTCACTTTGCATAAATTATTTATTATGCAATGATTTATTATTATTATTACTATTATCTCCGGTTTGCACTATTTTTTGTGCACAGGAAAATGATCCAGCCGGACTATATCCTTTGGCGTCACCTCGGCTGGACGGCGGGCTTCGTCAACACTTCATTACCCCATGCCAGGGACTTCGGCATCACTCTGCCGGCCTGCATTGACCGTGCTATGTCACAACTTCAGAGTGCCGAGCTCTTTGCTCGCCACCTTGGGACCGGCTTGGGGGATGGAACCTTTTCCCGCATCAAGCTCGGACTGCGTCTTCAATACCGAACACATTAACCAGCTAAGTTGCCTTCATGCTCCAAGTTTTAAATTTTTAACTTGTGTTCGGTTCGACCAAGCATTATACCTTTTTGCAAAAAAAGTTGCTTGTAAAAATTTCCTTGTCCAAACTTTGTTTGTGACGCACAAATTCAAATACCCGGTTTATTTGGGGGCTTCCTTTATGAAGTTTTTCCTCTTGCATATGATTACACTTGTACGGCTTCGTTCCTTGTTCGTGTATTACGCCACAATATCCACCATATTGACTTAAGCGATTTGCAAGCTGGGTTGCCTGGCTCCTGTGCTTACCCCTACGTTCTCGATTGTTCGGCTAGGGAGTAAAGGGAGCACCTCTGCGATTGTCATGACCGTGTCCTCCGAGCTCTGACCTCAGACTGGGTGAAGCCGAAAGCTAGCGCTCTTATTGTTTTCAATCATGGTCGGCACACAACGGAACTCATGAGTACAAAAAATCTATTGCACAAGTCTCATAGTAATAATGAGAACCGAAGAAACGTATCGGTGGGCGTACTATTTTCTTCGAAGATGCTTCTTACACTTCGTCTGTAATATAGCGTAAGTTCCCTGAGCGCGCTTTGTCTATTACAACCTTATGGCCCGGTTGCCTGGTTATCGGAAACACTGTCGATATTCTCGACAGGTGGAGTACATAACACTTTTCGGTCCTTGACCGAAGAGGGAGAAGCCGATGGTCAGTTAAGACGCGTTTAAAGTTCGGGTGAACAAATATATGATATTAGTACTTCGGTACATACAATCATTATACATAAAATTCTTTTACCCAAGTCACTTGGGGGCTCTTAAATTTATATGAGCCGTTTTATAATAAGTGTTCTTCTTCTTAGTTGTTGCAAAGTTTTTATTACTATTATTATTCATCACTCCTTTTTTCGACACGAGTGTGTGGTCACTAGCCGGGGAGCCTAATTTCTCTCTCAAAGCCGCTAGAGTTTAGTTTGCTAAACTGGCCTAATGAGAAGTACTCCGCCTTCGGAATAGGAGGTTGAAGCCGTAGGCTGACCCGCTTTAAGTCTTGAGATAGGATGTGTCATGTTAAAGCACGACAGAATTACTTTTTTTAAAGTCCAATTTTCTGATTGGCATCGAACAATTGATCTAGTTCGGACGTTGATTTTTTTGACGTTTTTTTTGTTTTCCAAGCCTATGGCACTTTTAAACTATTTGTGCGTTTCCAGCATTAGTCTCGCAGTGCAACGCCGGACACCTTTAGGGATCCAGCAAAAACATTCTCGGATATTGCTATATATGCATCGGTTTCGAATTGTGTCTTCGGTTAATAGTTGGGTTGCCCGGCTCCTGTGCTTGCCTCCTACGTTCCGGTTTGTTCGGCTAGGTGTGCAAAGGGAGAACCACTGCGATTGTGCTTCCAGCTCGCATGGTCAAGCACCTCAGTGGAGAAAGCCGAAAACTGACTGTCACAATAGGCGTAAACTGGTCAGCGATCCGATTACTATATTAAATGACGGGCCGTTCATAACATTGGCCGAAGTGTTTACGGCTTGACCTCGGATGTCGTCGAACAGTAACCGGGGGCTCATAGCTAGCTTCCCCAGTTTAAAGCTCCTATGACTAAGGGAAAGTTATAAAGCCCGCATATCTGATTGCTTCGTTTCTGCTAACACAACCACCTCCGGGCATCGAGACATCGGCTAAGGGTTGTTTTGTTAGTGCAAAAACACCCTGCGTAGTATCTACCAAGGGGTAGAAGCCGATTATGGGCGACTTTCAACTGATAAACGGTCACAATGGAGTCAAAATAATGATGTAAAGTACTTGGATACATAGAATCATTACACATAATCTGTGATTTTACTCTGGATATCGATCCTTAATTCGGCCACCCGTGCCCACATTAAGGCTCGGGGGCTACTGGGCTTTGCGCTCATTATTTACAAAAAAGAAGGGGCACATCGATCCCCTGATCTGGTGTTGCCACCCGACCAGTGTCTCGGGGGCTACTGCATTGCCTATTTCAATGCAGGAAATTCCAAATGCCAAGTGTTCGGCTTGACCGAACTATGGGCAAACGTGTCTTCGGATAACAATAGGTACCATTTGGACCTATCCGGCGTCAAGCTAAATAAATTACGGCAACTTTTCAAGACCCTCTCTCAAGGGCTCGTTCGCCGATCACTATTATCTCTAATATATTACACTGTGTTTTTATTCCTATGTATGCTGCCGAGCTAGGAGTTGATCCTCAGGCCGATTTCGCACATCGGCCCGAGTCTCAGGGGCTACTGGGAACATCGGTTTCATGTTTTCCTTCAGGTGCATCTCGGGTTTTAGACCGACACATACCTTGAGGGCTACTGGATATACATATACCGGTTATATATCTCGGCAGATAATAAATTGCACCAATAAAAAATATTCACAAAATATCAGCCCGCTGTCGGGTGGTGCACCACCTCGGAAGCAGTCCGGCATAAAGCTCGGGCGCCAGCGGCTAGCTCCATAGAGGGCATTTCCGGCATTAAGCTCGGCTAAACTCCTTCAACTTTTTTGTACCAAGATGATCTATGACATCTTGGATATAGTCCGGCGTTGGAGCTTGGACACAGTCCGGCGTTGTAGCTCGGATACATTTCGGCGTTGGAGCTCGGAAGCAGTTCGAGATTGGTTCTCGGCTGCAAAAGATACCTCGAATGCAGTCTGGCATTGGGGTTTGGACGCAAGAGGAAACTGCCGCCTGGGAACAACTTCAAACCCGAGGTGTGGCAAAAAAAATAACAAGGCATTGATAAAGGCCGGAAACTTAAAGGGGCTCCTCGGATACCCGACGTGTAAACTCGTCGGATGCACTTCGGCGGTCCTCAAGATCGAAGATGAGAAGATTTGTTGAACCAGTTTTCAAGACCGACGACCGAAGATGAAGAACAGTTCTGAAGAATCGAGGAGCGTTCCTAACTTGAAGACCGGTTCGGGGGGCTACTGACGGTGTCCTGGACTAGGGGGTACTCATCACGTCGTCTCCCGATCAGTTGGATTGGGCCGAGGACCCCCATGGCCGCATACTCATGGGCCAGTTCGGACAGCTGTTGCATACAAGGAAGATTCCACAAGACTTGGCGATCAAGACAAGGATTCCTCCCCACCACCGTATTCGACTAGGACTCTTGTTATCCTAGGCCTCTGGTGCATTATATAAATCGAGGCCAGGCTAGTCAATAGATATATACAACAATCATACCATAGGCTAGCTTCTAGGGTTAAGCCTCTACGATCTCGTGGTAGATCAACTCTTGTAACACTCATATCATCAATATCAATCAAGCAAGACGTAGGGTATTACCTCCATCAAGAGGGCCCGAACCTGGGTAAACATCGTGTCCCCTGCCTCCTGTTACCATCGATCTTAGACGCACAGTTCGGGACCCCCTACCCGAGATCCGCCGGTTTTGACACTGACAGGTAGGTAGCGCGACATAGCGATAGAACAAACAATTAGCAATCAAAGATAGAAGTTATATCGAGGGTAATGATCATCTTGCCTGCAAAGTTCTCTGAGTTGCCGAAAGCTTGCTCCTCATTAGCATACTCAACATGTTCCTCTTTCATGTACTTGTCTCCCGGCTATACCCAAAGCAAGAACACAAGCAACAGAACAACAATCAATCACGGTGCAATGCACAAGCAACATGATGCAAGACATGGCATGGAATGCAAGATAAGATGTGCAATGCATATGGGTACTCCAGAAGGGAAAGGATTATCAAGGCATCAACTTGGCAAAGCAAAGCATGCCGCTGGAAAGATGGGGTGATTTCGGTTGAAATCGATATAAGGGTCACCGGAAACGGATGCACGGTTTACAAATGACAAGCAATACAAGAATGATGCAAATCTGCGATTAATAACGTCATAGCACTTAGAATACAACAAGAAACTATGCTACAACAATACAACATAGCAACAAAGCACATGGCATTGAAGTGCAGGTGAACCTCTACAAGTCATGAACACTAAGCTCCTGGTAGTTCTCACTAGAACAAGCTCAAAATAGCATGGCAAAATGCAAATGATAATAGATTCACAGACTTAGAGAAAATACTAAGTATGTCAAAACAACATCAGGAAGAAATGTTTAGAGCTAGCAAACAACATTCTACAGGAACATATCATGGCAAACAAAGGCATGGGATGCTAGTACTAAAGGTACAGAACAAAACTCTCTTACTGAACTTTAACCCAAAAGGCATGGAAAATAATGTGGCAGCCATGCAAACATGGCGAGTTATATGAACAGTTTGAGACTTGGAAGAATTTATGACATGGCATAAGCAGATTCATGATGGCATCTTTGCAATCTTGTTGCACACATCACAATGCAACAAAAGACATGGAATAAAATCTAGCATGAAGTAGGCATGTAAAAGAAGCTATCCATGAACAAAACCACCTCATAGCATGTTTCAATTAAATCACACAAAAATGCCAAAACAGTAACATGATGTAAAATTACATGTTCATGAACTTGCTCAGATGCAAAATCTAATGCCACCACTGGATTGGTGGGATTTTTGTACCCCAAAAACATATATAATATGTCTAGGTTACTGTAGAAAAATCATCACAAATGCATTATGTGAAAACCTGCCTAATAGGGAATATGACAGAAATGGAAAAAACCTAAAATGGACTATGTCCCTATCTAGACTTCCCATATAAGGAAGGGCCTGAACTGGAAAGGCCCAAAATGGACAGGGTACCCAATTTGGCTAGAGACAGAAGCATGCAAATGACAGGTGGGCCCTTGGGTTCCACGTGTCATGTGACAGGGTGTGAGTGCGGGTGTGAGGCTGACAGGTGGACCTGGTGATGTGTGAGGCTTACATGTGGGGCCCACGGGGTCCCACATGGTGCCCGAGCAGAGGAATCAGGGGAGGGCACTGGTGATGGGCAGACATGGTGGAAGGCTCGCCGGAGCTGCGAAGCGGCGGAGATGCGCAACGGGGTCGCAAGAGGATCCCACACATGTGCAAGGCAATCGTGGCACCGGACGATGACAGGAACGACGCCGATGACGAGGTGATAGGGACGGCGACGACGATCGTGAATACGGTGAAGCAGAGGCCTAAATGGGCGGCAGAGCGCGGGGATTAGATGCGCGCGGCACTAGGACTCTACTGGACATGGCGAAAACGGTGAAGGATGCTCGGAGCACTCGCTGGAGCGAGGTCCGACAACGGCACGAGAGGGCACGAGGAGCTAATGGCGAAGGCGTGTGCAAAAGAGGGGAAGAAGGGCACGGGGCGACGCGGGTGCTCACCACGAACACGCACGCATGTTCGAACGGAGGCGGTGAGGTCGGGGGATGCCGGAATCTTGCCGGAGAAGATGCGAAGGCTGACGGGGAAGAAGAGGAAGAAGGCGGCGAAGTATTGGCGTCCCTCCGGCCGTAGGGAAAGTAGACGACGGAGTCGACGATGGCGGACTTGATGGACACGGTCACTGGGGCGGAGGTGGTCAGAGAGAACGCCGGCGACGAGCTCACACGCTCGGATGCGCTCGGGACTTTGGTGGCGCGAAGAATCTGGTGGCTCTCTCACCTGGCGGTGGCGGCGAGAGGGAAGAGGGAAACCATAGAGGTGCGTGGACATCGGGAGAGGTTAAAAGGAGGGCCAGGGCGAAGGTTTGGAGTGGCGACGCTCTCGGCCGTGGCCATGTGCGTGCGAGGGGGGGCTGAAGGAGGAAGAAAGGTCGGTTAGGGAGCGGGCTCAGTCGCTGACCCACGGGGTCGTCTCGGCCATGTGGGCGTGCACTAGCGGCGGTGCGTTCGCGCCTAGGTGAGAAAAGCCGTGAGGGGGAGGTGCGCGAGTGGGTGAGCTGGGCTGCAGGTATAGGGCCAGATGGGCCGGCCTGAGAGGCCAAGGCCCAGGTGGGCGCTGCTGCTGCTGGGCTGCTCTGCTGCTTCTGTTGCTCCTTTTCCCTTTTCTATTTCTTCAGACAGAAAAACAAAAGGAAAAGTGCAGGGGAAAAGGAGAGGAGTTTGAGAAAAATAACAACATTCCCATGATCCTGGATTTATGCCCTATTTAATAAAATTGATTTGGGCATTTTTTAAGGTACAAAAATAAAACAAGTTTGAATATAATTCAAACTTGGATCATTTTTGAACCTGACCAAAACAACTTCAAATGGGATGCAAATTTACAGAGAGGGTGTAGGAATGGTCTAATATTTGTAGGGAAAAGATGAACATTTATGGAGAAGGGAAAAGTGGCACTTGCAAAAGAAAGGAAGGAGGAGGGTGAGGTGATGATGCATGGTTAGAGAGAGATGGCCTTGGAGTGATGCACACTTCCTCACAACCATAGTAGCAACACAATGCACATGATGAGCATGATGAAATGCAACATTACAAGAAGAACCAATGCAACACTTGATATGATCATAATGAAAACATGGACGGCATGAAAAAGCAATAAACAACAAGAAGCAACAAAGAAACCAACAAACATGGACCCACAAGGAAATTTATGAAGAAAAAGATGGATACATTGCCAAAGTTGGCAAATGTTACATATGGGGTGTTACATTAAGTAAGGGTTCGCATGCTATCTGTAAAATATGTTGATGAAAAATAAGCACATTGTAGATTCATCAGATTAATTCTAGCCACATGGAAAACCCATTTATCCAGACCAAGCATGATTAAGAACTAGGAAATATAGCACTTGTATATGTTTCTCATGTATTAAGTGCAGCCAAATTTGATTTATTCCTCACATGCACAACAATACAAAATTCCACCCACGACAATTAGACATCGCATTGCATAATTGAACCAAGCACTTAGCTAAAAACCACAACAGATGAACTAAACATTAACTGAGCACCACCTTGCACAATATAACATACTCCTAATAGAAGATCAGACAGTTAACCAAACCAAGCATGCTTAACAACTAGGAAATATAGCAATTGTATTTTTTCTCATGTATTTACTACAGCCAAATTCAACTTATTCCTCACATGGTATACAATAACAAAATGCACCCACAACAATTGAACATCGCATTGCAGAATTGAACCAAACAGCCAACCGCGTCGCATCGTCGGTGCGCGAGGCGTCGACGGTGGCCTCGATGGCGAGGTGCTCCTACAAGATCTGGGGGTCGACACGAATGGCATCCATCACGAAATCATCCGCACGTGCGGCCGTGATTTGATTCTCCGCTGCCAAATGGTCCTTGGGATCCTAGC
This sequence comes from Triticum urartu, assembly GCF_003073215.2. Lineage (NCBI taxonomy): Eukaryota > Viridiplantae > Streptophyta > Magnoliopsida > Poales > Poaceae > Triticum > Triticum urartu. The sequence continues at coordinate 266,567,863 of NC_053027.1, forward strand.
TATATTGCGCTCACCATGGCTTAGGGTGGCGCTCATTTGGTGAGGGGTTGGTGATTTGGGTGGAAGGTGTCGCGCCGGTGGTCGTGGCATGTGGGATGTGGAAGGAGAAGGAGGATGGGGGTTGGGTCTGGATTACCTGCCTGGATAGGCGAGGCTGAGCAGCATGGAGGGTCGCCGGCGAGGAGGCGACACTGCAAATAAGGAGTGAAGGTTTCAACTTGGAAAGGAAGGCGGAAATAGGGGAAATGTGGCTTTTGGTAAGGGGAGGGGGCGGGGAGGTAGATATTTCCGTGGAAGCCGAAAATTTGGAATCGCTTCAACGAAAAAACTGGCGCGCAAAGTGTCATCAGACGCGGTCCCTTGTTCAGAACTATGTAGAATATGTGAACATCACAAGTGATTCAGATAGCTTAACCCGTGTGTGTTGAGTTTGAACATCAAAAATTTTGGTTCGAATTTCCCTGGTTACAGTGGTCATCCATGTCATTGCATAATTTGGGTACACAAAGGAGACTACAGCACACCCACAATTCTTAATCGAGCAAGTTCAGCAATTAAACAGAGCTAGCTGACCTAAACATTACTCTAACAAATTAAAGACTGGCACTCTTAATGAAAAAAACAAAGAGTAATACTACGGCTGGTGCTTGTCGATCTCCGACACCGCCTTCATGTCCAGCTCGCGCCCGACGGTCTCCTGGGGAACGGGCTCCATGACATCAATTGCACCATACTTGGCAAGTATCTAGCCATTCGCGTCTGCCATATCTTTGGAATAGGCCGCCACGAGCTGGGTGCGGGCAGCCGTGATCTGGGCTCTGGCAGGCTCTATCGTGGCTAGGTATGCCGCGCATGAACGGACGATGGCTCGAACTCTCTTGGCGATTGCCAACTCTTCGGCCGTGGGTTGCCGACCGTTGTTAGAGAAGCTTCGTTTGATTTGTGCGATGACCGCCACGAGCTGGGCATGGACGGCCTCGACATGGTAGTGGGTGGCCTCCAACAGGGCTAAGGCCGCTGCTACGGAACGGTCAGCTGTTGTGCCGCTCTGGCTAGTTGCTATCCCCGAGGCAGATGCTGCCTCCCGCCGCCTGAGAAGCAATAGCGGTCATTTGGGCTTCCTTGGCTGCCCGGACACAGACTGCAGTCGCCCTCACGAAGCATGTTAGCACGAGCGTGGCGGCTGCGGCCGCGCAGTCACCGGAGTGGGCCGCCGAAGTTGCCCTCACGACGTGGGTCCACGTCCCCATCTTTCACCGGCGATGAATGAACAGTTGAAATGATATTTGGGGAGTGAGCTAGTGTGCTTGACACGCCGGCTGTGGACTGTAGCCGACACACCTTCTTGCATAAGCCATAGGCGTACTATACACCGAAGGTGCTCCAAGATATTTTGTGCTGCATCTCACATGGTTGGTGATAATAAACTGTGTGCAACCTACTTGATTTATCGTCTTGATTTGAATTACGTAATGGGGTCACGGCTGCAAAGGATGGTGTTTAAATTGCTAGAACTTTTATCTACAGTGAACATGCAACTATACGTGTGTCGTCAAAAAAATTGGAATTATTCAGGGTTCGTTTGGACATTTTTATACATTAACTTGGTTTTGTAGGCATTTCTGGTGCATAATTCAAATTTGAACTACATGCACATGCTCCAGTGCATATAAACAGGTTAAAAATCAAATATGTGTCCTTGGTTGCATGCTTAGGTCCCATGCAAGAAATGGGAATGAATGTCACACACCCTGCCACCGTCACTCGGCCGCAAACATTGAGATACCTGGTTTTTAAATTCTAGTAAATCCAAAACTCGTTTGAAATTCATGAAACTTGGCCTGCTATCATGGAGCGGCATGAACATGACGTGGTAAAAATTTTGTCCCATTTGGGGCAGGTTTGGGTACGAGCTTCTCACAAACCAGAACTTCTCACAACAAGCGTGATGGTTTCCGTAGGGAACGTGCTACCTTTGGGGACGAAACAATATCCGTTGCCTCTTATTTCTTTCAAAAATTTCTAGTGTCAACATAGAACAATAGGAGTGTTGTGTTTAATTTTGGAATTTTTGTGGTTCGTTTAGACTTTTTATACATTAACTAGGTTTCACAGGCATTTCATGTGCATAATTCAAATTTGAACTACATGCACATTCTCCAATGCATATAAACTGGTTGAAAATCCAATATGTGTCCTTGGGTGCATGCTTTGGTCCCATGCAAGAAATGGGAATGAATTTCAAACACCAGGGCACTATTGATTGCCGGCAAAATGTTGAGATACTTTGTTTTTAAATTCTAGTAAGTTCAAAACTCGTCTGAAATTCATGCAACTTGGCATGCTATAATGGAATGGCACCCGACATGTTGTGGTATTTTTTGTGTCAATTTTGAGAGAAGGTGCACTCGAATAACAGCCAACAAAGGCATTTTGAAACAAATAGCTGCCACTGTAACATCTCAAATGTTTTGTATAATTTAAATTGTGTCCATTTTGTTAACCATTCACGTGACGCCACACCTCACTCTTTTAATGGCTAGGAGGTGTCGTGCGGACATGTGCTTGAGTGCGTGACTAAACGGAAGGCGTGCGAGCTGTACGCCGTGCAGGCTCACCAGGAAGCGAGCCCTTTGACTTCCATGACCACCCGCCTTGCTCTCATCCTCTACATTGGTGGTGCCAAGCCACAGTTTAGTACGTTTTTTAAATATAAAAAACTCCTCGCAAACATTTTAGTTAGAACACCCGACATTTTAGTTAAACGAAAATGTGCCGAGCAGGATTTTTGCAGCTCTTGATCGCAAATTTTTTAGATAGAACACCCGTATGCAAAGTAAGAGCTATGGTCTTCCCCGTTAAGCCGAAGGAAAATCCGCAAACGGTTGTTTTGGATGACCCGTGTGCAACCACATACAAACAATTTGGTATGATTTGCATCTGTCGTATTGGGTATGTTGCCATTTGTCAAACTTGAATGATTGACATTTGTTGAGCTAGTAACATTGCCATTTGTCAATCCTTGTAACACTGCGATTTTTCGAAATATGCAACTAGAAATCACTAGCACTGTCTGATTTCTGCAACTAAAATTTAGTAATTAAGCGTAGATTTCATTCATCGATTAAGAAGTCATTCTTAATTTATAGAAACATTTCAACTCGATAGCTGAACCGACCAAACTTTTCCCCAATTGTTGCCAACCATGTACTGAAATAGCTAGTTAAACTATATATACTAGCTAATTTAAAGTATGTTGTATAGTTCGACCACACATCTATAGTCAGATGAACTAGACAAAATAGCCCCTAAATAGTACTACTACCATGGAGGGGCTTTGTTCTACTTCCGGCAGCCTCTCCTCTGCCGAGTGCGCTCAGTAGGAGGCAGAGGAGGAGGAGGAGCATACCAACGAGCTGGAGAAATGCAATACGGTGCATGCCACTACTGCACATTCAGCGACGCTTGCTAGCTCGAACGCCCACTACCGCTCTAGACGATCCCTCTCGAAGTGGCCGGACTGCTCATAGATCTCTTGATTCCTCGCCTCTACGTCGGCATGTGCTGTGGCCACGTGTGCGGTAAGGCTCTTTGCGTGCTCGACGAGGCGCTCCTCCTCCTCCCGCAGGAACTCGATGTAGTGCGCAAGGTCGCTGACGCTGCGGGACTCCACCTCAGCCTCCCTCTTTCGGGCGGCGGTGGCGGAGCGGGTGATGATCCCGGCGGTCGAAGGTGGGTTGGTGGCCACGGCGGCCAACGATGGGGTTGCGGCCACGACCACCACCTCCCGCCTTCAGGCCAAGGTGGCGGAGCGGGTGATGGCCAAGGTGGCTGGCAGTGGGGTGGCAGCCATGACGGCCACCTCCCGCCTTCGGTCCGCGGCGGCGGAGCGGGAGATGGCCCTAACTTTTTATGGTGGTGTGGCGGAAACGGCGGCCGGCAACAGCTGTCGACGGGCAGCGGCAGCGGAGCGTGTGGTGGGTGTCCCACGCACACCCAACATGGACGCCACATGCACTACTCTACGCCAAGGACTGCGTTGCCGCCGCCGTGTAGCCGCCCAGCTGGAGCTGTCCTTTGACGGCGGAGTGGCTGAGCGACGACGACAGACCGGTGCCATTGGCAATTGTGGGAGAAGCACATGAGATAAGCTACAGGGAGGGAGGGGAAAATGCGATGCAGGACTCGCCAGCTGTGAGGGGTTTTATAGAAGGCCGGTAAGCATTGGGATTCTGGGGGATTTCACCGAGTCGGGCGGGAAGCTTGCGTGGGAACCTCCGAGGTTGTGCGGGAATGGGCTCACCGAAGATTCATTGGCGCCACTTCGAGCCACCGTTTGGCCAAAAGAACGCCCCCGCGTGATGCGCAAGCTTGCGCTATAAGCTGTCTGTGACAGTGGGGTGACAAGACGTGCGAGAGGAGGACGGAAGGACATGCACATACGGTTAATACAAAAAAACATTTGCGATTTAATTACCTACTATACCTCCGTCCTGGTTTATAAGTAGGATTTAAGTAATAAAGTATGAATACATGTCGCCAAAGATTGTATCGTTGGAGACGTATTTGAACATAGTTTCCAGCTACACAATTTTTGTAACATGCATTAACACTTTTCTTTGTTAAATTTAAGGTTATATACTGGCATGCATTTGCCGTCAACACACACACGGCTTATTCCATCACAAACTGCTCGGATGGATCAACTGTATGCCATGTATCGCACATGCAACTCTAATCTGATTCGTGCTTGATGTCTCCGACATCGCTCGCACAATTCGTCTTATTTGCCACATATCACTGTTCTGGCCTCTGCACGCGTCCCTCGGCAAGCTCTGCTCACCGTTAGGTGCCGCAACGCGCTATCCTCGCCATTAGGCGCCGCGGCACGCTCGGCTTGTGGACAACTTTTCCTTGCGTGTTCAACTGCTATATGCATATATATATGGTTGCTCACCGTTCAGGCGACCGCAGAGCACTCTGTTTGCATCCCTCCGTGCGTGCTCTGCCAGAGGTTGGGCGAGCGCACGTTCACGTAGGGGCCCCATATGCATGCGGTTGTGCCGCACGCATTACCCCGCGATGCAGTTACGTGCGGCACGATGGAGTTACGTGCTACAAATTTGAACTGTCATCAGGGACTGCAGATATTCCTAGCCGTCCGGCTTCCCCTTTAATTCCCGCTGCCATTATAATCTTGGTCTCCTCAACCTTTCGATCGTGCCCCGCAACACAACAAGCACAACCATGACGACACATAGAGAGGGGATGTCCAGTGGAGTTCGGAGAGCATAGAGTGGAGATCCACGCGAGGGAGACGGATCTCTCGGTGTTGTACACCAACGACCCGGCCGTGGTGGACAACTACATCAACATCATTGAGCAGTTGCTTGCTCGAGACAAGTATAAGGTGGTCGGCATCAACCTCCATTACACCGCCGGTCGTACCGGCATAGATCAGAAGGTTGTCGTCGCCCAGTTGTGCGTGTGCCATCATGTCCTCATCTACCACTACTACATGGCCACAGAGCCTTGCGACCGTTTTAACAGGTTTTTCAACAGCACCGACTACAAGTTCGCCAAAGTGGAAACCACCGATGATGTAAACGCGCTCAGTGTTATGGGCTTGGCCTGCAAGAACCTTGTCAAAATCCATGACCACTACAGGGTCTGAGGCAGCATGAAGAAGGACTTCCTGGTCGAACTTGCCTCGGCCATCATCGACCCCTACGATGAAAAGATGAAGCAGGATGCCAGAGAACATGTCCCCTATCCTGGCACAAGGCCTCGATGTGGCAAGTGGATGAACCTCACCTCAAGTTCGCGGCCAAGAGCGTGTACACATGCTACGAGATGCACAGGCGGATCATTGACATGAGGAAGTGCCTCGTTACCCAAATGGACGAGCCCGGATCGAGCCACAAGCAGAGCAAGAATCACAAGAAGTAGATGATGATCGGATGATTATTTATGCTAGTTACTCATGCATGTAATATATAGTTTACTTTATTGGTGTGTGAAAATGTCATGTGGGTAGTAGCCACCTATGTAATTATGCATGTAATAGTTTACTTTGGTGTGTGCAAATGCCATGGTTGTAGTAACCACCTATGTAAGTGAATGTTTAATTTGGTTATGCAACCATGTCCTTATATGTGTGTGTGTGTGTGTGTGTGTGTGTGTGGGTGTTTGTATATATATATATATATGTTGTTGTTGTTCTGTATGCAATCCCATCGCACAACACACACGTCTTATTAGCAGCAACCGTCTGTGTTATTATCAGTCTTCGCACACATTTCTAATTATAGACCTGTTTGCTGCGTATCATACACATCTTGTTATATTGAACCGTTTCTGTTCTCTTATCTCAACACAAACAGTTCATCTGAGTGAACTGCATGCCGTATATTGAACACACCTTTGATCTGGCTGACGGTTTCTTTTGTGTTGCCTAATCACAAACAGTTCATCCAAGTGAACCGTATGCTGTATATCGCACACACCTTCATCTGGCTGCCCATTTCTTTTGTTCCTGCTCATCGCAAACAGTTAATTGAACTGAACCATGTGCCCTGCATTGCACACGCAACTAAAATCTGAACCGTGTTTGATGCATCCTCCATCGCAAACATTTTGCACCTTTTTTGAGGGTTTTTTATAGCACTGTTTGCGATTATGGCATCGCACACAGTCTCGTCGAAGGGTCTCTGATCGTAGTGTCACGTTAGCAGTATCCTGCAGTAGTGATCACTCATGGAGCAGTGGCTTGAGGATTTTGCTTTGAAGCTTTTGCAGCAGAATCTTGAGTTGCAGAGTCATCATTGGTGGAATAAGATGCAACTTTGCGAAACTGACCATCCAATGGACGAGTGCCTTCATCAATAACAGCAGCCTTGCCTTTCTCATCAGCCGAGGACATAGTCCTTTTGAGAACTTCAATAGGAGGCAAATAGCTGAGATGATTTTGATAATCTGCCTTGTAATGAATTGAAGACCTTGATCCAATGAATTTCATGATCTAGGGAGCATAAGGCTTCAACTCAAAAGGTGACAGAGCAGCATTAACCAAAGTCCTCATGATGAAATTGTGGTAGTTGATAGGAATGCCATGTATGGTGTTGAACATCAAATTCTTCATGATGCCAACAACCTCTTGTTCATTAGAGTGGTGGCACTTGATTGGACCGAGGGTTTTGGTCAGAATGTGGTATACTATCCTTGGCACATATAGCAATTCTTTCACGAGGAATGTGGTCCTTGGAGCGTGGCCAGCATTCAAAGGCTTCATCAGCATTTGCGTCAGATGACTTGGAAGTTTAGGTTCCTCATATATGAGCCTTGCACCTTCAGTAGGAGGACTGACTTGAATGGCATGAAGTAATTCAAAGGTCGGGGCTTTGTAATGTGTATTCTCAGTCATCCAATCAAGCACCCATGAATTTAGATCATCCACATTTCTAGTGAGGTGTAGTGTAGCAAAGAATTGAAGAATGAGTTCTTCATTTCAGTCACAGATGTCAGGATAGAAGTTCAAAGCCCAGTGTCATGAAGAACACTCAGGAAAGGTTGGAAGCATGGGAGAGACTCCATATCCACATGAGGAATTTGATGGTGCTCAAATACCTTGTCCTTCTCAAATAAGAGTGATGAATAGAAGTTCATCTGACTGGCTGTCTAGAACCTCTTGCGCCGATGTTATGTTGAGTCATAGGGATTGAAATATGTGAAGAAATTGTGCTCAGCAAAGAAATCATCAGCCTTGAAATTATGCTTCTTTGTATGAGTATTTAGTCGCTTGGGCTGAAGATTTACAGTTGAAGGCTTCACAGCCTCTTGGCGCACAACCTCTAGAGCCAGAGACTGAGGAATTTCAGCGGGAAATTCAGTAGCAGCAGTCTTGGTCTCCATTTCTTCAGCTGCAATAGCTCGAACTTCTTCTGGAATGGAAAGAAGTGAAGTTTGACGTTCTTCAGATCCTGGAATGGAACTTCTTCTTTAGTTTGCACAGGGGACTAAGGAATTTGATGCATAGGAGTGGTCAATAGTGAATTGGGATGAAGTCTTTCCCAATAGTCATCATTCAGAACTAGTGTAGTAGAACCAATGTCCACATCCTTATCTTGTTCATCTAATTCTTCAACACCTCCCTCTTCAGCTGTGAACTGAGGCATGGGCGATGATACCATTGGAGTTGAAGGGATATCATCGACATCAATTTCTTCATCCAACTACTCTGAAGAAGCAGCAGAAGGACTCTCTTCATCAATGTCATCTGGTATGACATATTCTTCACCAAAAGGAAGAAGTTCCTTTGATGGCACAATCGAGATAGGGACAACATCGATAGGGTTGGTGAAGGAGCTTGTCGAATTCATCACTTTCTTAGGTGCTGAGGACTCTAAAGTTGACGATGCTTTCCTTTTCTGCACATCTGCCTTCTCCACAGCTTTTGTTTTCTTCACCTGTGATGCAGAAGGAAGAGTGACTTTCTTCACCTTAGATGGTTTGACAGGAGGAGCTGATGAAGTGGGTTCATTTTCTTCAGGCACAACTGATGCACTTGCCTTGTCTTATTCAGTATCTTTGGGCGCAGCAGCTGATTCTTCCGCTGGCCTGGGTTGTTCTTCAGGCGCAACATTGGTGGTTACCCTGGTAGTTTCTTCAGGAGCTAGAATTTCTTCAGTAGCCCTAGTACTTTTAGTATCATCAACAGTCTGATTTTCATCAGCTGTGCTAGCATTTTATTTAGTAGGCTGAGCAGAGGCATCAGCCTGAGGAATTTCTTCTTGCGATGGAGTTGCAACATTGTGCTTGAGGAAGTTGGAGAGTCCGATGAATCTGACTTTGGCACCTAGCCAATCTGCACGATATCTATCAAATTCATCACTGAGATCTTTGATCTTCTTTTGCAGAGCCACAAGTTCTTTAGGAGACATGTTTACAACATTTTTCTTCAGAAAACACTCTTTCTTGTACTGAGTCTTCTTGACTTGTTTGGCCTTCTCAAATTTCCATTTTTCTTCATTGATGAAGGCCGTTAACATGTGACTTTGACCATAAGTGAGGTTCAAGTCAGGCAGAGGAGTGTTTGGATCTTTGTGCTATAGATCAATGAACTCAAGGATCATCTTCAGATCCAGCATGAGAGGCACATCACTGCCTTTGGCTCTAGGAGCCCTTTCTTGCCTATATCTAATGATCTCAACAAGTTCTTCATCATCAGCTTCATCATCATCAGACGGAACTTGGAACACAACATGTTTCTTGTGAGGATTTGGCCTCGAACCACGTCCAATAGTGGCCTTTTTCTTCAATAGAGTTGGACCTGTCGAGGATTGCGGTGGGGCTGAAGAACTTGCAAATACTCCTGAAGCAATAGAGACTCATGTAGTCCGTTGGCACGTGGCAAGATGCACAAGTGTTGAGGACTTTGCAGCAACATTTGAGGATTTTGTTGCAACAGAGGGAATCGAGCTGCCCTTGAGGAGGTTGCCTCAGGAATTGGCCGTGAGGGCTTTGTACTTGGCCGTGAGGGCATTGCAGTTGAGGAACTCGGCTTCATAGCTGATTTCTTCGGCAAAGCCTTCTTAAGCTTGCTAGCAGAAGCCTCAGCAGCAGCAGCAATAGAATGTTCATTGAATTTCTTCACTACTTCCTTTGCTAATTTGGCCAACTTGGCTTGGCACTTGGCCCATTCCTTGGGAAATTCATCACCTCGCCTGATGCTTGAGGGATCGGCTTTTTTGCCTGGAGCCAAGGGAGGTCTTGGGCATGGGGGTGTACAACGAATTAATTCATGTACTTTGGAGTAACATATCGATATTCCCTCCATTCCCTTGCCCATCTCCTCTCAATCCTCTGAATGCGCACCTTGCGCTGATTTTTGTTTTCTTTGACATGTGTGGCTTCATCAGGCGTGCAATATTCAGCATAAATGTCTTCAGGGATATCAACCACAGTGTTTGTCTCTGGCCTCTTTTCTCCCTTCTAAGGTCTTTTACCATCAGCCATTTTCTTCACATGAGGATTTTGAACAATTGATGTTTCTGAGGAAGTATGCAATTTATCTTCGAGGAACATTGCAAATGAGTTAAGTTGATGAGAACCTAGTGATATAGTAGCAGACCTTTTGTACCTGTGAACAGAGTGTTAGTGTGAAGAATTTGGAGAACTATTGCAGGATCCTGCTAACGCGACAATATGATTAGAGACCCTTTCACGAAACTATGTGCGATGCATTAATCATAAACGGGGATGTAAAAAACCCGTCAAAAAGGTGCAAAACGTTTGCAATGGAGGATGCATCATACACGGTTCAGATTTTAGTTGCGTGTGCGATCCAGGGCATACGATTCAGTCCAATGAACCGTTTGCAATGAGGCGGAACAAAAGAAACGGGCAGCCTGATGAAGGCGTGTGCGATGTACATCATACGGTTCACTCGGATGAACTGTTTTTGATTAGGCAACATAAAAGAAACAGCCAGACAGATCAAGGTGTTTGCGGTGTATAGCATACGGTTCAATCGGATGAACTGTTTGTGATTAGGCAACACAAAAGAAACGGTCAGCCAAATCAAGGTGTGTGCAATGTACGACATGCGGTTCACCCGGATGAACTGTTTGCATTGAGACAAGAGAACAGAAATGGTTCAATATACCAAATACCATAAATATTGCAAGGTTCAAATTCAAAGATAACAACACCCAAATGCAAACATTGCAAACCGCGTAATTTCTGAAAAGGGATTAGCCATTGACAAGTCAAGTATGGGTTTGACAATATAACTTCCAATTGCTTTTCCATATGCTCTTCCAATACGAAGTTTGGCATTTTTGGAGGCACTTCCATTCCGCAGTACCAGCCGCCTCTGATAATCATACCATTCATCTTTCCTACTTAAATGCGTGTTCAACCTCAGTACCCTCAGCACCTTTGCTCTGGCAAGAAAGAACATGGCGAGTGTAATCTCCGGTGGGGTCCCTCGGTAGGAGTTCAAAGTAATATTTGAGAGATGTAGATCCAGGAATTCGATGTGATTGTCATTATCAACATCTTCCACTAGGCCTAAGATGCACTGCAAAAGAAGAGAATGTGTTAGTGCCTACATGCAGTTTTGAACACTACTACACGCCCATTTGGTTTGCAAGATTTGTAAAATGCACGAACGTGCCATCTTTGATCTATCATGATTAACATGGGCATTAATTTAATTACAATCTAGAAACATGTAGCCTTCTTCACAAGAGGTTGGATTGGATGAAAAATTCCCTAAGAAAACTAGTACACATGAATCCAAAGGAGAAATTCTTATGGACGATTGTAACCATATGAATGAAGCAATCAATATGGGGTGGGGGTGCATGTCCTAAAATCCTCCAAAATTCCTTCAGAAATCATAGTACATAGTCATTGTAAACTTGGGAAAAGGTGCAAAAAATTGAACTCCCTTATGGTTAAAATTTAATAGGAAAGGAACATCACCTCGATATACAGCTTCCTCAGGCACGGAAAGCATCTCAGGCAACAGAAAACTTGGTCCAAATTGGGGACGACAAATTCTAGTGCCAAGACCTTCACTGTGCCCAGAGTCTGGGTGAAGCTTCGCTAGAAGACAGACGAACATACATCTTCAAAACTAGAAATAGTGTTGATATCAAGAAGGAGAGGTATATAAGGCGACTGTTGTACCTGAAAGTTGTAGTATTTGATAGACGAGTAGCCCACCACTTTCAATTTCGGCACATAAATGACATTGATTCTTGTTGGACCTTGTTGATCAACTACAAGTAATCTCTCAAGTGAAGGTGTGTCCTGGATGACCATATTGTGGCCCACCTTTTGTGATCTCTCTTTGCAGCACCAGCAACACACATAAATAGTGCGGAGAGTCCTGGAGGTAATGCGCAAGGTACTCGACCAATTCATCACCTGAAGGTGAAGGAACTCGAGTGCAATACAACCGTGGAGCAGGCGCTCCATGTCATCCTTTGGGATGCGGACGACGACGAGCTCGAGGTGCTTCAGTCGTGGTAGAAAAAGAGTGGGCGTGCCATGAAGGGGGGATGGTAGTTCATGAACTTGGCAAGGCACAGCGTGGGCGCGAAGCAGAGCGCCGACGTTGGCAGCAAGCTCATATGCCCATTGTCAGTGTCAAAACCATCGGATCTCGGGTAGGGGGTCCCGAACTGTGCGTCTAGGCGGATGGTAACAGGAGACAAGGGACACGATGTTTTTACCCAGGTTCGGGCCCTCTCGATGGAGGTAAAACCCTACTCCTACTTGATTAATATTGATGATATGGGTAGTACAAGAGTAGATCTACCACGAGATCAAGGAGGCTAAACCCTAGAAGCTAGCCTATGGTATGGTTGTTGTTCGTCCTACGGACTAAAACCCTCCGGTTTATATAGACACGGAGAGGGCTAGGGTTACACAGAGTCGGTTACAATGGTAGGAGATCTACATATCCATATCGCCAAGCTTGCCTTCCACGCCAAGGAAAGTCCCTTCCGGACATGGGACGAAGTCTTCAATCTTGTATCTTCATAGTCCAGGAGTCCGGCCAAAGGTATAGTCCGGCTATCCGGACACCCCCTAATCCAGGACTCCCTCAGTAGCCCCCGAACCAGGCTTCAATGACAATGAGTCCGGCGCGCAGATTGTCTTCGGCATTGCAAGGCGGGTTCCTCCTCCAAGTACTTCATAGAAGGTTTTTGAACACAAGGATAGTTTCCGGCTCTACAAAATAAGTTTACACATATTGCCATAGAGAGAATAATATTTACACAAATCTAATCTGCTGACGTATTCCGTAGCGTGACATCACACCACGGCCAAGTCTTTATTCGAATCGTTTTACTGTCCCACCTCAGCCCGTTTAGCGAGGCGGTTTCCTTGGCATGTCTTGTCAAAGCAGAGATCGTGTCCCCTTATTCCAAGATTCTCATCAATACGGGCGTGGGTAACCCAACCGTACCCGCTGGTATGTTTTCTCTATCAAAGGCGAGTCCCAAACGGTCACGGGGAGGGCCCTTGTTATTCAACCTCTTATAAAGAGACCAAGGCCTCACTCCTTTCTTTCAATCTCAAACGAGTTCGCCCTTCACCTCGAGTTCCAACACCCAAGGCTCCAGATTTTAGGTGCTTCAGACCTTTGACAATGTCCGGTTCCGACCTTCGAGGCCGATGGATGCCCTCCTCCGTCACGGAGGAGGGCGTGCTGAAGTTGAGAGAGGCCAGGTTCTTGACCGGTGAAATCTGGCATAGGCTGCCTGCTCAAGGGCAGGTCATTCCCACTCCCAAGCCTGGTGAGAGTGTGGTGTTCATGTCTCACTTCCTTCGGGGGCTAGGCTTCCTGACGGATCCCTTCGTGAGGGGGCTCATGTTTTATTATGGGCTGGAATTTCACGACTTAGCTCCGGAGTCCATCCTCCATATTTCCTCATTCATCGTCGTGTGTGAAGCCTTCCTCCGTATTACTCCTCACTTCGGACTATGGCTCAAGACCTTCAAAGTAGAGCCGAAGATGATCGAGGGACGGCACGCGGAGTGCGGAGGTGCTTTTATAAGCAAGAATGCTGGTGCTCCAAGGCCCGAGGGCTCTTTTCAAGAGGAGTCCAGCTTATGGCAACGAGAGTGGTTTTACATCACCGTTCCCAGGGGCACCAAGTGGGTGGCGCCACCTGCCTTTCGCTCGGGTCCCCCGCCACAGCTAGTGTCATGGGTCAATAAAGGACTGGACTGGGGGCCATCCAAGGACGTGCCCTTGTTGCAGGGCCGCATTCGAGATCTCTTAGAAAGAGACATTAGCCTGGTCGTGGTGACGCGGGTCATGTTGATCCGCCGAGCCTTGCCTAGCAAACGTCGCCCCCTTCGCCTGTGGGAGTTCAATCCGGAGGGACCACGAGCTCTCCAGCATTTCATGGGCGCAACACCCATGGAGATGTACAAATTGTTCTTCGGATCACAAGCAATGTGTCCGGACTTGACCGAGGACGCAGGCCTGAGCTGCAATCGCCCAGATACTCAAGTAATTAGCCTTGTGCCCAGACTCGCTATCTTTATATTTAAACAGGAGTGGATAGCAAAAGCAAAGCTAATCAGGTGTCCAGCCCCCCTCCCCGAGACCACGCCGGATCCCATGCAAGTTAGGATGTTGGAGGTTGTGCCTTCGGAGGAAAGCGAGGGAGGGGACAAGGAAGCTACAACCTCCTCGAAGAAGGTTGTACGGAAGGGAGGAATCGAAAGTTCCTCTCCTTAGGGGAAGAAGAGGACCGTCTCTGACGACCCGGAGACCATGGCCTCAAAGCGGGGGAAGAAATCTTCGTCAGAGGATCCTGCGCCAGGGGATACTTCGGCCGAATTATGCCCTCAAGGGGATCAGCCCTCCACCGAGCCGTAAGTAGAGAGGAGTTTTTGTTTTTAAGAAATGAGAGAAATCGTTCCGTTATATCTGAGAAGAGTAATCGAAAATTTACCTTGTAGCTCGGACCTTAGCCCTTCTCAGCAGAGCTCGTCTTCGGGGGATCTTCTTCCGGAGACGATGGAGAGCGGAACGCCTCCCCCTGCCGTACCGCCTTGCGAGGCGGGCGACCCTGAGGTATCGTCGCGGAGGGTTTCTCCGAATCCGGCAGGGCTGGAAGGTGGTCATATGGCCCCCCAAAGCCCTCCCCATCCGGCCTTCGAAAAGGGCCATCGGACGAGTTCGACACCGTCTGGTGCGCGGTCGGAGGAGCTGAAGGATCTGCTAGGGCGAGCATCTATCTCAGAGGAGCACCGTGCATTGATGGGTACGGTGATTGAGAGGATTTCATCCGCGGAGAGCGGATTGCACGAGGCCCTCAGGAGTTTACTGACAGGTTTTGAGGTACGCGAAATAATGTACCCTTTTTGGACAGTTGCGCATAAATAAGATGCGCCCTGTGTAGATAGTAGCTCCTGAGACTCTGTGCGTTGTCAAAAGTGACGGCGCGCAGAGGATCATAATCCCAGGTCTAATATGCCGCCTTCATACGTAGGTGGTGAAGTGTCGGGTGGCCAGCCGGACTGATGAATTTGCCGAACTAACGCGGCAACTTGACATGGAAGATGCCGACATCGCGCTTGTCAACAAGCGGCTTGACGAGGCACAAGGTATGTAATTACTCCGGCGGCACCTGGTAAGAGGAGCTTTATGCCAGTATCTTACAATGTGTGCGCTTGATGCAGATGGTACTGCTGCCATGGAGAATCTTTGCGCGGAACTTGCCCGAGCCAAGGAGCAAGCCAGGAAAAGTGATGCGGCTGCCGGAAAGGCAATTGAAGAGCTGAAAGCCGAACAGGCTGCTCACTGCCGAAGCAAGAAGGAAATGGCCGAGATGGCTGTGAAGCTGAAGAGCGCTGCTGACCGTTGCAAGCTTCTTGAAAAAGAAGATCAGGCGGAACAGACGGACCTGGAGAAGGCCGTTGCCGATGCCAAGGATGCTCGCTCTGCGATGAGAGCTATGAAGGAGGAGCTGCATCAGGCCGGAGAGATCGCGGCTGGAAAGCCCTTTATGCTGCGGAGGAAGTTCTGTGATCCTAAACATGCTCCGTTAGACTGGATGTGGAGTACGGCGGACACCTATCTGGATTTGGCACCGAGTGCCGCAGATGCAGCCGAACACTTCCGAGATCAAGAAGATCGCGAAGTGGAAAAGCTCTTTTGGTCGCAGTTCCACAATCTGGAGCGTCCACTGTCATTAGCCGATCGTTTGGCCGAATGGGCCGAGCTAAATAGGTTGTCCGGACTCGCCATGAAGTATGTCATGAGTCATCTGTGGCCAGAGAGGCCAGAGCCGAAAAGATATTTCAACTTGGTGCAGCAGTTCCTTGGTGCGGCGCCGCATATCAATGCGATGAAGAGGTCAGCATGCATAGAGGGTGCGCGGATGGCTCTTGCCCGTGTCAACACATACTGGGCGGAAATGGAGGCCACCGCTGTTGCATCCCCAGACTCAGATGGAAGCCGAGTACCTGCCGAGCACTATTTTCAGGAAGTTCTGCAAGGCGCTCGTTTAATAGAGACGTAGTGCTCGAAGGATACTATATTCGAATAGCATATATTATTGTAAAACAATATTTTGATAAATTGTAGAAGCTTTTTATACTTGTGCCTGCAAGTATTATAATACCTCCTGTGCGACCGTTTAACATATATGTATATATAATCTGAAAGATGGCAGTCGTCGGCTTCAGCCCCCACGCACATAATGCGGGGGTGTTCGCAGAAGGTGCATTTTCACACTTGATCCAACGTCTTGGTCCTACAAAGGAGGTGATAGCGCAGCGAACTAGGCAATCGGACAATGATGCTGTATCACTTTCACTTACCCATAGGAGTTTGACAGTGAGGCTACTTATATAGCCCCTGGTGGCGCCTGCGCTCGCCCGAACTCGGGGCGCGTATGTGCCTGGCCGGGAAGCGGCGCTTCGTTAATGCAGAGTAATCCTAAAGATTCCGGTAAGTCATCGAGTGGTTGACCAGTCTCACGCTATATCATGACAGTCAGTTTTCGGCTTTCTCTACCGAGGTGCTCGCCTGGCCGAACCGGGGCACAATCGTAGTAGTTCTCCTGGTGCCACCTTAGCCGATAGAGCGGAACGTAAGGTAGCAAAACACAGGAGCCGGGCAAACCCAACATTTGACCAAAGACATGATTCGGATCTGATGCATATAAGGCCAAACTCGTGACGCCGAACACTCGCTAAGGTATTCGGTCTTTATGAGGGCGGGCGGGATAACGCCCTTAGTAATAAGCCCCTAGTGTCCAGGTACGCGCAAAACTCTAACGTGGCCACATGCCAAAACGCCATCCTCCTCCTTGGTTATACCAAGAAACCAGGGGATGTGTATCAACAAGAGATAGTAAAAAAGGTTTACGCAAGGTCTTAATCTGAAAAGAATCCTTGGAACGGGTCCCTGCTGCATGTCTGCGCCTGTGTCTCCGTTGTGCCGTATCCTGGACGGGCGTAGCACGGTGTTCATCTGTAAAAGAGAGGAACTTAGTTGAAGAAAGATCGTGCCGAACATGAGTTATACTAAATAAACAAAGTATAAATCGAAATGGGTAAAATTGAGCTTTAGTGTCTCTTGTTTTATATGCGCGGAACCCCTGGTACAGGGGTATACGGCTATTAAGCCTTTATCAATTGTATGTTTATGCCGGACTCGTCTAGCCGTGTCCGTGGTCTTGACGACCTGTTTAGGTGCTTTGGCTGGTGAAGCCGGTTTATTGTGGGGCTGTCAAGGCAGCCGCACTGTCTTCCGCGCGGGAGGAACACTCAATGTTTTCCCTTTAATGAGATGATGCCTCGTGGACCGGGCATCTTAAGCGTAAGAGATGCATAATGCGGTATTGCGTTAAAGCAGGCGAAAGCTTCGTGTCCCAGCAGTGCTTGATAGCTACTTGAGAATGGGGCGATGTGGAAAGTTAGTGTTCGCGACGGAAGTTATCGGGGGAGCCGAACATAACTTCTAGCCGGAGAGAACCCATGCAACGGGCATCCGGGCCTGGCGTTACCCCTTGAAAGGAGGTTTTGATATGGAGAATTTTTGTTGGGTCTATCCCCATGTTGCGGATTGTGTCCTGGTATAACAGGTTTAGACCACTGCCGCCGTCCATCAGGACATTTGTAAAGTGGAGTCCGCCGATTATTGGATCTAATACCAAGGCAGTCCAGCCTGTGTTCCGGATACTTCTAGAGTAATCCTGATGGTCGAAGGTGATCGGTTTTAACAACCGTTGGCGAGACTCCTTTGGGATAGGCCGTATGGTGCGTATCTCTGTTGGCGCCATTCTGTTCATCACGTGAAGTAAGTTTACTGTTTTGACTTCTTGTGGGAAATCCTTTTGTTTCCTGGTGCTCTGCTTGTGGGGTTCGTCGTCGTCCTCACTTGGTGTGTTGAGCCCCTTGTGTTCGGCGTTGAGTTTGCCGGATTGCTTGAAAACCCAACAATCTCTATGGGTATGGTTCACAGGCTTCCCGGGAGTACTGTGTATTTGACATATCTTGTCCAAGATTTTGTTTAAGTTGGATAGCTCGTCCCTGTTATCCTTGAGGGCGGCTTTCTCTGATTCTGCCGCGAGCTTTTGAATCCGGCGTTGACCGCCGTGCTCTTTGGGCTGTTTCCCTTATTCGGGCGCTGGTCCTTGCTGCGTCGGGGTTTTCCATTTCCATCCCTAACTTCGGATGTACTTGGGTCGCTGGTGCTACATCTTGCCAACCAGTTGTCCTCTCCTACGCAAAAGCGGGTCATGAGGCTTGTTAATGCGGCCATTGTTCTTGGCTTTTCTTGGCCGAGGTGTCTGGCGAGCCATTCGTCTCGAACGTTATGCTTGAAAGCTGCTAGGGCTTCAGCGTCCGGACAGTCGACTATCTGATTCTTTTTAGTAAGAAATATGTTCCAGAATTTCCCGGCTGACTCTCCGGGCTGTTGAGTTATGTGACTGAGATCGTCTGCATCCGGAGGGCGGACATAGGTCCCTTGAAATTTGCCCGGAAAGCATCCTCAAGCTCTTCCCAACTTCCAATGGTGTTTTCGGGAAGGCTTTTGAGCCAATGCCGGGTTGGCCCTTTAAGCTTGAGGGGTAAGTATTTTATGGCGTGGAGGTCATCTCCTCTGGCCATGTGTATGTGGAGGATATAATCCTCGATCTAGACCCCAGGGTCTGTTGTTCCGTCGTACGCCTCTGTGTTTACGGCCTTGAATCCCGCTGGAAATTCATGGTCCAGCACCTCATCGGTGAAACATAGGGGCTGTGCGGCACCCCTGTATTTGGGTGTGTTGTGATGTTCGGATATTTGTTGTGTTGCATTGCTTACTAGAGCTTGCTTTCTTGGCCCGTAGATAGATCTGGCTGGGCCATCTTTTTGATGCAGATCCTTTGGTGGATCGCGTGCCGGCTTGTGTGCGGTGCCGCTTGCCGCTCCATGCTGGCCATGCGGTCGTCTATCCGACCAGGTGGCTTTCCTATTTTCTGACTGCGGGGGCTCTAAGGCCTCCTCGTCAAATTCAGGCAGTAGCTTCGCTTTGGGTAGCTTTTTGTGCGGCAACTGCCGCCATATTTGTCTGCGGTGTTGCGTACTTTGCTCCATCTGATTCTGAGTGCATCTTCCACAGTTTTGAGCTTCCGCTTCTGTTTTTTCAGGCTACGCGCAGTGGCGACGAGCCTTTTGTGGAGGTTCTTCTGCTCCATGAGCCTATCCGGCGTAAGGTCGTCCGGACTGTTGTTTTCGCCGGGGACGGGGTGTTCGGTTTGTTTATCCAAGTTTCCCTGTTCGGACGGTTGCTCGAAGGCATGTTCGTCATCCGCCGGCTCGTCCTGCTCTATGGCTGGGTCTGTATGGCTGCTGTCTCTGTCGAGGCGGGGCTTGGAGCGGCACTTACGTCGCCGCTTTGATTTCTTTTCGAGTGAACGATCCCTCGTTGCATCCCTGTGTTCCTCGTCGTTGCTTCCTTTGGGTGTGTCGACCATGTATACATCATGAGATGAGGTGGTTGTCCAGTACCTTATAGGCATTGGTTCATGTTCATCTCCTACATCGTCATCCATACAGTCGATGTCTTCGGAGTCGAAGTCGAGCACGTCGTTTAAATTATCGACAGTGGCTACGAAGTGGGTGGTGGGTGGGCATCGAATTTCTTCATCGTCCACATCCCAATCCTGCCGGTCATAGTCCGGCCAGGACTCTCCTGACAAAGAGAGAGACCTGAGTGAATTCAGAATGTCGCCGAAGGGCGAGTGCTAAAAGATGTCTGCGGCAGTAAACTCCATGATCGGCGCCCAATCGGATTCGATCAGTAGGGGCGCGGAGGGCTCGGAGTCCGGAGAGGAGTCCGGCATCTTGGAGTCACTGGCTTCGCAGAGGACAAGGCTAGTGTTCGGCTTGATCGCGTAGAGATTGCAGCCCCCGAGGCGGTGTCTAACCACCCATCCTCGATTGGTGTGGTCGGCTCTAAGCCAAGGGTCGGAGCGGACACAGGTGCGGCCTCCAGGGCACTGTTCGGTGGCAGAGCTAGATCATGCCCACCGGGACAGTGCGGCACGCTCGATTGCGGCTCAGATCCGTCGAAGATCAAGTCTCCGCGGTCGTCCGCTGTGTAGTTTAAACTTCCAAATTTGACCTGACGGCCAGGGGCGTAGCTTTCGATCTTCTCCAGATGGCCAAGCGAATTGGCCCGCAGTGCAAAGCCGCCAAATACGAAGATCTGTCCGGGGAGAAAAGTCTCACCCTAGATCGCATCGTCGTTGATGATCGGAGGAGCCATCGGGCCTAAAAGTGACGACACAGAGGAACTCTCAATGAAAGCACTAGTGTCGGTGTCAAAACCGGCGGATCTCGGGTAGGGGGTCCCGAACTATGCGTCTAGGCGGATGGTAACAGGAGACAAGGGACACGATGTTTTTACCCAGGTTCGGGCCCTCTTGATGGAGGTAAAACCCTACTCCTGCTTGATTAATATTGATGATTTGGGTAGTACAAGAGTAGATCTACCACGAGATCAAGGAGGCTAAACCCTAGAAGCTAGCCTATGGTATGATTGTTGTTCGTCCTACGGACTAAAACCCTCCAGTTTATATAGACACCGGAGAGGGCTAGGGTTACACAGAGTCGGTTACAATGGTAGGAGATCTACATATCCGTATCGCCAAGCTTGCCTTCCACACCAAGGAAAGTCCCTTCCAGAAACGGGATGAAGTCTTCAATCTTGTATCTTCATAGTCCCGGAGTCCGGCTGAAGCTATAGTCCGGCTATCCGGACACCCCCTAATCCAGGACTCCCTCACCCATCACTATAACTTAGCTTCTTGAGCTGATCTATGGCGCGGGATCAGAACCACTCGTCAAGCTTGACTCGCTCCTTGCCATTGGAACAAAACTTGCCCGCGATAAAGCCTTTGATTGGGCCATGGTGACTGCCGAGGATCTGGGAGAATGCATCCAAGCTTTGGCAATAGGCATGGCAGAGCTTGTGAGCGTGGAGGAGGTCGACAGGGGTGCGGAGCCATAGGGTGTGCCACCGCCGGGAAACGACGGCTGTCCTGGCCCGATTTCTGATTGGGAGAAGGGATATCATGACTATCAACATATCATCGGGGAGGTTGTTGATGAAGTCTAGGCCTGCTCGAGTCGCTTGCGGTTCTTTCTCGACCCGGCTCCGCTTGTTGGTAGCCTCGTTCTCCACCTCGTCGGCGGGGACGAGAACCTCTTTCTCCATATTCACGCCGTGCTCCGGTGCTTCAGTAGCCCCAGTGTCGCCACTCCTTCCGATGGGGCGCTTCAGCGGCATCCTGGTACACTGACGGCTTTGAGGACTTAGAGCAGCGTCGAGGATGCGGGCGGAGAGAGAGGAATTGTGTGTGTGGCGAGGATGGGGGGTGCGGCTGAGGTAGTATTGGAGTAAGGGGTCCTCGGGCATCCGGCCTGTTAGCCATGGGCCGGACTGATGGGCTGTGAAGATGCGAACACCGAAGAGGGCACCCGTGACCGGATGGGACTCTCCTTAGCGTGGAAGGCAAGCTTGGCGTCGAATATGTAGATTCCTTTCTTTGTAACTGACCTTATGTAACCCTAGATCCTTCCGGTGTCTATATAAATCGAAGGACTTAGTCCAGAGAGGGGAGGGTCATTATCATAGCCATACAAGCTAGACCTCTAAGGTTTTAGCCATTACGATCTCGAGGTAGATAAACTCTTGTAATACTCATATTCATCAATATCAATCAAGCAGGACGTAGGGTATTACCTCCATAGAGAGGGACTGAACCTGGGTAAACACCGTGTCCCTTGTCTCCTGTTACCATCGACCTTAGACGCAGAGTTCGGGACCCCCTACCCGAGATCCGCCGGTTTTGACACCGACATTGGTGCTTTCATTGAGAGTTGCTCTGTGCTGTCGCTAAAAGGTTTGATGCCCCCTTCAATAGTCAATAATGACACCGTCCAAGGAGAAACTTTTCTCCCCGAACAGATCGTCGTGTTCGGCGGCTTCGCATTAGGGGCCAATTCGCTTGGCCATCTAGAGTAGATCGAAAGCTACGCCCCTGGCTATCAGGTCAGATTTGGGAGCTTGAACTATGTGGCAGACGTCCGTGGAGACTTGGTCTTCGCCGGATTCGAGACCGCGGCTGCAGCCCCCGGTCACCCCGATGATCATGACACAAATCTGTCATCAGTCCGCATCCAGGAGATCGCTCCTATAACCACTCTGGCCTTAGAGCTAGAGCAGACTGCGCCATCCGAGGACAGGAGGATCAACCCCACTATGGAGGCCACAGATTCCACGATGTTGGAGCTGCACATGGACTTAACCTCTCACGATGTTTTTGTCAGCGGAACACCAGACTCGTCTCCGGCCATAAGTTTCGAACCACGTGAGCCCGCGGACGCCGAACTTGATCGTTTATTGATCTTCAAGTTCAGCGCCGCAGACATCTTCCAGCACTCGCCATTGGACGATGTGCTCAATTCCTTAAGGAACTTGTCCTTGGCGAAGGACTCACAGCCGAACTATATCCGGCTCTAACCACGGGCTGGCAGCGGAGAACTTTGCTTCCGACCCACCACTCACTTCATAGCCACGGTCGAAGATTCGACCGATACACTTGATTACGACTCCGAGAACATTGACGGTATGGACGACGATGCCGAAGATAGCAATGACCCCGTTGATACAGCTAATGAACAAGATGAACGAGAAGATGGGCAGGTTAGCCCTAGTAAATAGGCCATGTACGAAGATTCGGAGGATGACAATTACCTTCCGCTCTCTGAGAATGAGGTGAGCCTCGGCACCGAGGATTTCATCGTGCCTGAGGAACCTCTTGAGCAGGAGCGCTTCAAGAGCCAACTAATAGCCACTTCAAGGAGCCTGAAAAAGAAGGAGCAACAGCTTCAAGCGGACCAAGATCTGCTCAACGATAGATGGACCGAAGTCTTAGTCACCGAAGAATACGGCCTTAGTGGCCCAGCCAAAAGCTACCCGAAGAGTAGATTGCTACCCGAGGGCGACGACAAGGCACTCGAGCCCATGCCATTATCGCACAAGGTGTCAGGTCGACTACAACTTGGTGCAGGCAAAGCGGCAATTCAAGCTGAACACCAGAGCGCCCCACCTCGCTGTAAAGGCAAGAAAAAAACAGCTCGGGGTTGTGCATACGACCGTCAACAGGATTTTGGTAGTAGAGCAGGACACTCAAGAGCGACCTATGGATCGCGAGGACATACTTTGACACGCGACGATGGCCACCTATTTAGACGTGACAAACCTAGCCACACCTGGGACGAAAACCGCAAACGGACTCCATCGGAGGTACGTCGCAGTGTGGCCCAACATAGAGGCGCCGCACACCCTCTTTGCTTCACAGACGAAGTAATGGAGCATCAATTCCCAGACGGGTTCAAACCTGTGAATATTGAATCATACGATGGAACAACGGATCCCACGGTATGGATCGAGGACTTCCTCCTCCATATCCACATGGCCCGTGGGGACAACCTTCATGCCATCAAATACCTACCACTAAAACTCAAAGGACCAGCTCGGGACTGGTTAAACAGTCTGCCGGAAAATTCTATTGGCAGCTAGGAAGATTTGGAGGACGCCTTTCATGACACCTTCCAAGGAACATATGTCTGGCCACCGGACGCCGATGACTTAAGTCACATTGTCCAACAACCCGGAGAATCAGCCAGGAAGCTCTACACTAGGTTCTTAGTTAAAAAGAACCAAATCGTCGACTGTCCAGACGCGGAAGCCCTTGCGGCCTTTAAACACAGCGTCCGGGATGAATAGCTTGCACGCCACCTCGGTCAAGAAGGACCTAGATCCATGACAGCCCTTACCGCTCTAATGACCCGCTTTTGTGCGGGAGAAGACAGCTAGCTCTCTCGTAGAAGCAATAGCGCCAGCGACTCGGGCACTTCCGAAATTCGAGACGGCAATGGCAAGCCACGACGAAGCAAACACAACAGTCGCAACGATAATGAAAAATCACGCGACACAGCGGTCAACGCCGGATTCAGCAATCCCAAGCCCGGTCAATGGGAAAAGCCATTCAAGGCGAACAGAGACGGACCATCCAACCTAGACATGATACTGGACCGACCCTGCCAGATTCACAGCCACCCCAATAAACTAGCTAATCATACCAGCAGAAACTCTTGGGTCCTCAAGCAGGACGGCAATCTCAACGCCGAACACAAGAGAAGGGGGCCGCCAGACAATAGGGACGACGGAGTGGTTCTCCAGCCAAATGCCGGGGGCCAGAAGCAATTTCCCCCTGAAGATCGATCAAATCCGGAGCAGAAATAGAAGTTCGGCTTTCGTTGCCCATCTCATATATGCGTTAAAACTATATCGCGCATACATAACTACGCACTTAAGATACCATGGGCATAATACGAACAAGTCTGCAAGCACTCCGGTAACATTTTTATCCACTTTCCTTTTTCTTTCTTCACTACCTCTTAAAAACAGGCGGCGCAAAGGAGAAACATCTAAGACCAACTCTATTGGAGTTCGGATCCGTACACTCACCTACAGGGCTACTTCCTTCAAGGTTTCCCCTCGCTGAGGACATGCGGCGCAGACGTGCAACAGGAGGTCCAAAATAACTTTTTGTAGACCACTCTTTTTCGAGCCTGTAACATGCCTTTTTCCTCTGCCTTCGACCCAGGGCATATCAAATAGCCGGGGTCGTGACCTTTATATATATCAAGTAATCTTTTGCATATCGCTCAGGTCCCAGTTCACATTACCCGTATTAATTATCCGCGTCTTTCCGCAAATGAATACGCCTCCTATGGTTGTTTCATAGATATACCCCGGCTTAAACTTGCCGGGGGCTCGGTACGGGAACAATTGAGTTGCCAACAAAGTCCGAACAACTTTTACAACAAACTTCGGCGTCGCGAGTTTGGCCTTATATGCATCAGCTCCGAATCATGTCTTGGGTCAATAGTTGGGTTGCCTGGCTCCTGTGCTTGCTATCCTACGTTCTGCTCTATCAGCTAGGGTAGTAAAGGGAGAACTACTGCGATTGTGCTTCCGGTTCACCTGGATCAACACCTCAGTAGAGAAAGTCGAAAACTGACTATCATGATGCGGCGAGAGCTAGTCAACCACTCGATGACTGATCAGAATCTCTAGCGATTCCTCCGTGTCACATGAAGGACCTCTTTTCGGTCAAATATGTACACGCATCGTGTGAATAAGCCGCATGCATACCAGGGGCTATGTCGTAGACACACCATAAAACTCCTATGGCTAAGTGAAAGTGTTAATGCCCTATAGTCTGGTTGCCTGGTTTGCCGCATTGACACCTCCTTCACGGACCAAGACGTTGGGTCAAGAGTGATCAAATGCTTTTCCGCACACCCCCATACTTCCTACAAGGGGGCTGAAGCCAACGACTGGAAAACTTTCAGATTATATCAAAACGGCCGCACAGGAGGAACACAAACTTTCTAGTAATATATAAAATAGATTAACTATAAAATTGTCTCGTACAACTCTCATACACCTCACTCGAACATTTTTCTTTCGAGCACTGACCCTCTATCAAGCGGGCGGCCACTAGGACGTCTTCAAAATAATGTTTCGGTTTGTGGCGGTCCTTGCCCTTGGGTGGACTCTTCACCGCAACATCGATGGCCTTCATCTTCCCCCAGAATGTCTTGACTCGGGCAAAGGCCATCCGTGCACCCTCGATGCACACCGACCGCTTCACAGCGTTGATACATGGCACCACGTCAACAAGCCGCTGCACCAAGCCGAAGTAACTATTCGGAAAAGGCTCAGTTGGCCATAACCGGGTTATGACGTTCTTCATGGCAGCGCCGGATATCCTATGAAGCTCAGCCCACTAGGCCATCTGCTCATTTAGCAAAAGGGGGCGCTTCGACGCATTGAACTGTGACCAGAAAAGCTTCTCCATTGCATACCCCTCTCGCGCTTGGTAAAACTGCGCCGCATTGGAAGAACTCTTCGGCAAGTCTAAAAACTCATCTGCAGAACTCCACAATTGGTTAAGTTGAGCATAGTTCGGATCGCCGAACTTAGTATGTAGCAAAAATGGCTCACCAGCCACAATCTCCCTAGCTTGCCGGATCTCCTCACGGGCGGCTCTGGATTCAGACCGCGCTTCTCTCACATCTCGTAAGGCCTTGTCAACTTCATCCGTTTTGGCTTCATTCTCCTTCTCAAGGAGTTCACAGCCGCTAGCAGCATTTTTTAGTTCGAGCGCCATCGTGGACATCTTCTCCTCATGTTGACGCCGAGCAGCTCGTTCGGCTTTTAAGTGAGCCGATGCCTTTTCGGCAGTCACATTACTACACCGGGCCCGCTCCTTGGCCCGGGCCTGCTTCGCCCGAAGAATTTGAATAGTGGCAGAACCATCTGCAGCCATGCATATTACAGTATATAAATTCCAGCATCATGCTTATATCACAACAATGTACGTGAAGGGACTGCCCTGAATACATACCTTGCGATTCGTCAAGACGCATATTAATTAACGCAATGTCATCCCCGGCCATATCAAGCTTCAGTTGCAGTTCGGCAATATCCGTAGTCTGGGAAGTAGCCAGGGGGAAGCAGCATGTGTTCAAGTTAATCAGATTAGTCCTTGAATATTTCTTCTTGATCCTCCGTTCGCCTCCCATGGGAAGCCAACCCGAGTCTCAGGGGCTACTATCTATACACAAGTGTATTTTGTGAATAAAACAGAATTGCACATATTACAGTACAAACCTCAAAGCCTCTTAGTAGGCTCGCAAAGGC
The DNA here is from genome assembly GCF_003073215.2 of Triticum urartu. Lineage (NCBI taxonomy): Eukaryota > Viridiplantae > Streptophyta > Magnoliopsida > Poales > Poaceae > Triticum > Triticum urartu. The sequence goes on from NC_053027.1 coordinate 266,594,675, forward strand.
CTCATCCAATCCGCTCTTCGCGGACTGGACCTTTTCAACCACCGTGCCCATTAAGGTATGATGTTCCTCTGAGACGGATGCCTGCCGCAGCATGTTCGTCAAGATATTCGGCGCCTCTGGGTCTCCGAAGGCTGTCGTAAAGAGTACGGCCGCCCTTTGAAGGGATCCGTTCATTCGTATCTGGCTGTATATCGGGTTGTCCGGGGCCCTCATTGTTGTTCCCCGGACCCTGGCCAAACGAAGTATCACCTTCGGGTAATGTCTTCATCATCCCTTGCACCACTTGTTGGTCAAGGGAGACCCTCCGCGATGACACCTCTAAGTCGTCCGCCCTATTGGACGGAGAGGCCGGTGGGGGTGTCTCGCTTTCCATCATCTCTAGGAGAAGGTCCCCCAAGGAAGAGGATTGTTGAGAAAGACTACGTGCTGAGCTGCAAAAACAAAAAATATATATTCCAGGCATTATAAGAAAGGAACGGGACATGTTTAAAAACAGCCTTGATTCACTTACGATTTGGCCTGAGGCTTGTCCTCGTCATGAGACTGCGCTTCGACGTCCTCCAAGCCCGAGCCAGCCACCTGAGGCATCTTGCCTCGCTTAGGAGCCTGCTTCTCCCAATCTTCGGAGGTAGCCCTTCTCTTCCTAGGAGGAAAGGAGACAGTGGCCCCCCTTCACTTTTGTCTTCGGATGAGGGGATTTTGATTCCTCCGGACACAATGTTCGATGCACCCTTGGAATAGAGACCATCTTTGGTCCTCTCTCTCTTTGCCTCGCCCTCCTTCAGAGGCATCTAGTATGGTGCCGGGGCCAGCATCCTTGTTAGAACAGGATTCGCTAGGCCCTCGGGTAGAGGGGCCGAACAAATAATTAGTTCCGCCTTCTTTGTCCAATCCTGGGAGAATATAGTCTGCTCAGTACCATATTACGGTATGCATAATTACAAAGTGTTCGGAAGCCAAGTGCTTACTGGTGTATCCGGACGGTTGTAGTTAAGGCTAGCATCTTTGGTAGTGTCCGGCCAATGTTTCCGCTTCCCGAAAAATAACTTCCACATCCCTTTGTTTGTGGTGCCGAAGAAGTGTTGGAGGGTTTGTAGTCCTTCTGGATTAATCTCCCACATGCAGCGAGCCCTGCGCTGGCATGGCAGGATTCGGCGAACTAACATCACTTGGATCACATTGACAAGATCGATGTCTCTCTCGAGGAGGGTTTGGATGCAGCTCTGTAAAGTATGCACTTCATCAACTATTCCCTAGTCTAGCCCCTTGTTGACCCATGATGCAAGCTGTAATGGTGGGCCAGGACGGAATGTGGGTGCAGCTACCCACTTGGTGCTGCAGGGCTCCGTAACGTAAAACCACTCCCGCTGCTAGTGATTGGAAGTTCCGGTAAAAGAACCTTTTGGCCAAGGAGTGCTGGTGAGTTGGCTGATCATAACAACGCCACACTCCACCTGTTCCACGTCGACTACCTTCGGCTTCACACTAAAGGTCTTGAGCCATAAGCCGGAGTGTGGGGGATTCGATGGAAGGCCTCGCATGGAATGATAAACGCCAAGATGTGATGGATAGAGTCCGGGGCTAGGTCATGAAAATCTAGTCCTTAATAAAACATTAGCCCCCGGACGAAGGGGTGAAGAGTGATACGTCTCCAACGTATCTATAATTTTTGATTGCTCCATGCTATATTATCTACTATTTTGGACTATATTGGGCTTTATTTTCCACTTTTATATTATTTTTGGGACTAACCTATTAACCGGAGGCCCAGCCCAGAATTGCTGTTTTTTTGCCTATTTCAGTGTTTCGGATAAACGGAATATCAAACGGAGTCCAAATGGAATAAAATCTTCGGAAACGTGATTTTCTCACCGAACGTGATCCAGGAGACTTGGACCCTACTGCAAGGGATCAAAGAGGTGGTCACGAGGGTGGGGGGCGCCCCCCCTAGGGCGCGCCCCCTGCCTCGTGGGCCCCTCGGTGCTCCACCGACGTACTCCTTCCTCCTATATATACACACGTACCCCCAAATGATCAGAACAGGAGCCAAAAACCTAATTCCACCGCCGCAACTTTCTGTATCGACAAGATCCCATCTTGGGGCCTATTCCGAAGCTCCGCCGGAAGAGGGCCGTCATCACGGAGGGCTTCTACATCATCCTAGCCCCTTCGATGAAGTGTGAGTAGTTTACCTCAGACCTTCGGGTCCATAGTTAGTAGCTAGATGGCTTCTTCTCTCTCTTTGAATCTCAATACAAAGTTCTCCCCCTCTCTCGTGGAGATCTATTCGATGTAATCTTCTTTTTGCGGTGTGTTTGTTGAGACCGATGAATTGTGGGTTTATGATCAAGTCTATCTATGAATAATATTTGAATCTTCTCTGAACTCTTTTATGCATGATTGTTTATCTTTGCAAGTCTCTTCGAATTATCCGTTTGGTTTGGCCAACTAGATTTGTAGTTCTTGCCATGGGAGAAGTGCTTGGCTTTGGGTTCGATCTTGCGGTGTCCTTACCCAGTGACAGAAGGGGCAGCAAGGCAAGTATTGTATTGTTGCCATCGAGGATAACAAGATGGGGTTTTTTTCATATTGCATGAATTCATCTCTCTACATCATGTTATCTTGCTTAAGGCGTTACTCTGTTTTTAACTTAATACTCTAGATGCATGCTGGATAGCGGTCGATGAGTGGAGTAATAGTAGTAGATGCAGAATTCTTTCGATCTACTTGTCACGGACGTGATGCCTATATACATGATCATGCCTAGATATTCTCATAATTATGCTCAATTCTATCAATTGCTCAACAATAATTTGTTCACCCACCGTAGAATACATATGCTCTTGAGAGAAGCCACTAGTGAAACCTATGGCTCCCGGGTCTATTCTCATCATATCAATCTCCATCACTTCTATATTGTTTTGCTATTTACTTTGCTTTTACTTTTTACTTTGCATCTTTATATCAAAAATACCAAAAATATTCTATCTATCAGATCTCACTCTCGTAAGTGACCGTGAAGGGCTTGACAACCCCTAATCGCGTTGGTTGCGAGTAGCTATCGCTTTGTGCAGGTACGAGGACTTGAGCGTGGGCTCCTACTGGATTGATACCTTGGTTCTCAAAAACTAAGGGAAATACTTACGCTACTCTGCTGCATCATCCCTTCCTCTTCGGGGAAAACCAATGCAAGCTCAAGACGTAGCAAGAAGGATTTCTGGCGTTGTTGCCGGGGAGTCTACGCAAAAAGTCATATACCAAGTACCCATCACAATCCCTATCTCTCTCATTACATTATTTGCCATTTGCCTCTCATTTTCCTCTCCCCCCAATTCACCCTTGCCATTTTATTCGCCCTCTCTCTCTATCCTCCCTCTCTGTTTGCCTCTTTTGTCCGCTTGCTTTTTGTTTGCTCGTGTGTTAGATTGCTTGTTTGTCGCGATGGCTCAAAATACTACTAAATTGTGTGACTTCACCAATACCAATAATAATGATTTCCTTAGCACTCCGATTTCTCCTCTTACCGATGCTAAATCTTGTGAAATTAATACTGCTTTGTTGAATCTTGTTATGAAAGATCAATTCGCCGGCCTTCCTAGTGAAGATGCCGCTACTCATCTGAATAGCTTCGTTGATTTATGTGATATGCAAAAGAAAAAATATGTCAATAATGATGTCGTTAAATTGAAGCTATTTCCTTTTTCGCTTAGAGATCGTGCTAAAGCTTGGTTTTCGTCTTTGCCTAAGAATAGTATAGATTCATGGAACAAGTGCAAAGATGCTTTTATTTCTAAGTATTTTCCTCCCACTCAGATCATCTCTCTTAGAAATGATATAATGAACTTTAAACAACTTGATCATGAACATGTTGCACAAGCTTGGGAGAGAATAAAATTAATGATACGTAATTGCCCTACTCATGGTTTCAATTTGTGGATGATTATACAAAGCTTTTATGCTGGATTGAATTTTGCTTCTAGAAATCTTTTAGATTTGGCCGCGGGAGGCACTTTTATGGAAATCACTTTAGGAGATGCTACTAAACTCCTAGATAATATTATGGTTAATTATTCTCAATGGCATACTGAAAGAACTTCTAATAAAAAAGTGCATGCGATAGAAGAAATTAATGTGTTGAGTGGAAAGATGGATGAACTTATGAAATTATTTGCTACTAAGAGTTTTTCTTATGATCCTAATGATATGCCTTTGTCTACTTTGATTGAGAATAATAATGAATCTATGGATGTGAATTTTGTTGGTAGGAATAATTTTGGTAACAACGCTTATAGAGGGAATTTTAATCCTAGGCCATATCCTAGAAATCCGTCTAATAATTATGGGAATTCCTACAACAACTCTTATGGAAATTATAATAAGATGCCCTCTGATTTTGAATCTAATATTAAAGAATATATTTCTTCGCAAAAGAATTTTAATGCTATGATTGAAGAAAAATTGCTTAAGATTGATGATTTGGCTAGAAACGTTGATAGAATTGCTCTTGATGTTGATGCTTTGAAACTGAGATCTATTCCACCTAAGCATGATATTAATGAGTCTCTAAAAGCCATGAGAATTTCAATTGATGAGTGTAAGGAAAGAACCTCTAGGATGCGTGCTTCCAAAGATGCCTTTATTAAAGCGTGTTCTTCCAATTCCTATGAAAATCAAGAGGAAGATCTAAAAGTTATTGATGTGTCTCCAATTAAATCTTTATTTTGCAATATGAATCTTGATGAAACTGAATCTGATCTTCCTTTACCTAGAAGGCGTTCTAAAAATTCGGAGTATTTAGATTTTAATGATGAAATTGATGAAAGTGGGATTGAAATAAATAAAAATCTAGATGTTGCTAAACCCACTATATTGGATTTCAAGGAATTTAATTATGAAAGTTTCTCTTTGATTGATTGTATTTCCTTGTTGCAATCCGTGCTAAATTCTCCACATGCTTATAATCGAAATAAAGCCTTCACCAAACATATTGTTGATGCCTTGATGCAATCTTATGAAGAAAAACTTAAATTGAAAGTTTCTATCCATAGAAAACTCTATGATGAGTGGGAACCAACTATTAAAATTAAAATTAAAGATCATGAGTTTTATGCTTTGTGTGATTTGGGTGCTAGTGTCTCTACTATTCCCAAGACTTTGTGTGATTTACTAGATTTCCGTAACTTTGATGATTGCTCTCTAAACTTGCATCTTGCGGATTCCACTATTAAGAAACCTATGGGAAGGATTAATGATGTTCTTATTGTTGCAAATAGGAATTATGTGCCCGTAGATTTCATTGTTCTTGATATAGATTGCAGTCCTTCTTGCCCTATTATTCTTGGTACACCTTTCCTTAGAACGGTTGGTGCGATTATTGATATGAAGGAAGGGAATATTAGATTTCAATTTCCATTAAAAAGGGGCATGGAACAATTTCCAAGAAATAAAATAAAATTACCATATGAAACTATCATGAGAGCCACTTATGGATTGCCTACCAAAGATGGCAATACCTAGATCTCTTCTTGCTCGTTATGCCTAGCTAGGGGCGTTAAATGATTGCGCTTGTTGGGAGGCAACCCGATTTTATTTTTATTCCTTCCTTTTTGCTCCTGTTTAGTAATAAATAAATTATTTAGCCTGTGTTTTGGTTGTGTTTTTTGTGTTTAATTAGTGTTTGTGCCAAGTAGAACCGTTGGGAAGACTTGGGGAAAGTCTTGTTGAACTTGCTGTAAAAAACAGAAACTTTAGCGCTCACGAGAACTGCTGTCATTTTTATTTGAAGAGCGATATTTAGTTAATTCTTTTTGAATATGATTAATAGATAAATTCCTCACGTCCAGCAATTTATTTTAGAATTTTTGGGGTTCCAGATCTTGCGCTAGCTACAGATTACTACAGACTGTTCTATTTTCTACAGATTCTGTTTTTCGTGTGTTGTTTGCTTATTTTGATGAATCTATGGCTAGTAAAATAGTTTATAATCCATATAGAAGTTGGAATACAGTAGGTTTAACACCAATATAAATAAAGAATGAGTTCATTACAGTACCATGAAGTGGTCTTTTGTTTTCTTTCGCTAACGGAGCTCATGAGTTTTCTATTTTTAGTTTTGTGTTGTGAAGTTTTCAAGTTTTGGGTGAATTCTTTTGATGGATCATGGAACAAGGAGTGGCAAGAGCCTAAGATTGGGGATGCCCATGGCACCCCCAAGATAATCCAAGGACACCAAAAAGTCAAAGCTTGGGGATGCCCCCGGAAGGCATCCCCTCTTTCATCCACTTCCATCGGTAATTTACTTGGAGCTATATTTTTATTCACCGACATGATATGTGTTTTGCTTGGAGCGTCTTGTATTATTTGTGTCTTTGTTTGTTAGTATGCCACAATCATCCTTGTTGTACACACCTTTTTAGAGAGCCATACATTAATTAAAATTTGATAGAATACTCTATGTGCTTCACTTATATCTTTTGAGCTAAGTAGTTTTGCTCTATGTGCTTCACTTATATCTATTGAGCTAAGTAGTTTTGCTCTATGTGCTTCACTTATATCCTTTGAGCTAGATAATTTTACTCTATGTGCTTCACTTATATCTTTTGAGCGTTATAATTTTGCTCTATGTGCTTCACTTAGATCTTCTAGAGCACGGTGGTGGATATGTTTTAAAGAAACTATTGATCTCTAATGCTTCACTTAAATTAATTTGAGAGTCTCTTAATAGCGGTAATTTTCCTAATAATAATATGCTTCGTATTCAAGATTTGTGAAACTCTCTTTTGAGTGTGTTGAATACTAAGAAAAGATTGAAGCATGATAATTGTTTTGAGTTATGGAGGTGATAATATTAAAGTCATGCTAGTTGAGTAGTTGTGAATTTAAAGAATACTTGTGTTAAAGTTTGGGATTCCCGTAGCATGCACGTATGGTGAACCGTTATGTGATGAAGTCGGGGCATGATTTATTTATTGATTGTCTTCCTTATGAGTGGCAGTTGGGGACGAGCGATGGTCTTTTCCTACCAATCTATCCCCCTAGGAGCATGCGCGTAATACTTTGCTTTGATAACTTCTAGATTTTTGCAATAAGTATATGAGTTCTTTATGATTAATGTTGAGTCCATGGATTATACGCACTCTCACCCTTCCACCTTTGCTAGCCTCTCTAATACCGCGCAACTTTCGCCGGTATCATACACCTACCATATACCTTCCTCAAAACAGCCACCATACCTACCTACCTATTATGGCATTTCCATAGCCATTCCGAGATATATTGCCATGCAACTTTCCACCATCTAGTTCATCATGACACACTTCATCATTGTCATATTTCATATCCCGGCACACCGCCGGATGCATGCACATAGAGTCATATTTTGTTCTAAGTATCAAGTTGTAATTGTTGAGTTATAAGAAAAATAAAAGTGTGATGATCATCATTATTAGAGCATTGTCCCAGTGAGGAAAGAATGATGGAGACTATGATTCCCCCATAAGTCGGGATGAGACTCCGGATGAAAAATAAAAAATAAAAAAAGAGGCCATAAAAAAAGGCCCAAACAAAAAAAATGATGAGAGAAAAAGAGAGAAGGGACAATGTTACTATCCTTTTACCACACTTGTGCTTCAAAGTAGCACCATGATCTTCATAGTAGAGAGTCTCTCATGTTATCACTTTCATATACTAGTGGGAATTTTTCATTATAGAACTTGGCTTGTATATTCCAATGATGGGCTTACTCAAATTGCCCTAGGTCTTCATGAGCAAGCAAGTTGGATGCACACCCACTTAGTTTCTTTTTGAACTTTCATATACTTATAGCTCTAGTGCATCCGTTGCGTGGCAATCCCTACTCACTCACATTGATATCTATTGATGGGCATCTCCAAAGCCCGTTGAGACTATCTTCTCCTTTTTGTCTTCTCCACAACCAACATTCTATTCCACCTATAGTGCTATATCCATGGCTCACGCTCATGTATTGCGTGAAGATTGAAAAAGTTTTGAAAAAGTTAGAGTATGAAACAATTGCTTAGCTTGTCATCGAGGTTGTGCATGATTTAAATACTTTGTGTGGGGAAGATGGAGCATAGCCAGACTATATGATTTTGTAGGGATAACTCTCTTTGGCCATGTTATTTTGAGAAGACATAATTGCTTTGTTAGTATGCTTGATGTATTATTATTTTCTATGTCAATATAAAATTTTATCTTGAATCTTTCTAATCTGAATATTCATACCACAATTAAGAAGATTTGCATTGAAATTATGCCAAGTAGCACTCCGCATAAAAAATTCTCTTTTTATCATTTACCTACTCGAGGACAAGCAGGAATTAAGCTTGGGGATGCCTGATACATCTCCAACGTATCTATAATTTTTGATTGCTCCATGCTATATTATCTACTGTTTTGGACTATATTGGGCTTTATTTTCCACTTTTATATTATTTTTGGGACTAACCTATTAACCGGAGGCCCAGCCCAGAATTGTTGTTTTTTTGCCTATTTTAGTGTTTCGGATAAACATAATATAAAACGGAGTCCAAACGGAATAAAATCTTTGGAAACATGTTTTTCTCACCGAACGTAATCCAGGAGACTTGGACCCTACTGCAAGGGATCAAAGAGGTGGTCACGAGGGTGGGGGCGCCCCCCCTAGGGCGCACCCCCTGCCTCGTGGGCCCCTCGGTGCTCCACCGACGTACTCCTTCCTCCTATATATACACATGTACCCCCAAACGATCAGAACGGGGGCCAAAAACCTAATTCCACCGCCTCAACTTTCTGTATCCACGAGATCCCATCTTGGGGCCTATTCCGGAGCTCCGCCGAAAGAGGGCCGTCAGCACGGAGGGCTTCTACATCATCCTAGCCCCTTCAATGAAGTGTGAGTAGTTTACCTCAGACCTTTGGGTCCATAGTTAGTAGCTAGATGGCTTCTTCTCTCTCTTTGAATCTCAATACAAAGTTCTTCCCCTCTCTCGTGGAGATCTATTCGTTGTAATCTTCTTTTTGCGGTATATTTGTTGAGACCGATGAATTGTGAGTTTATGATCAAGTCTATCTATGAATAATATTTGAATCTTCTCCAAATTCTTTTATGCATGATTGGTTATCTTTGCAAGTCTCTTCGAATTATCCGTTTGGTTTGGCCAACTAGATTGGTAGTTCTTGCCATGGGAGAAGTGCTTAGGTTTGGGTTCGATATTGCGGTGTCCTTACCCAGTGACAGAAGGGGCAGCAAGGCACGTATTGTATCATTGCCATTGAGGATAACAAGATGGGGTTTATTTCATATTGCATGAATTTATCTCTCTACATCATGTCATCTTGCTTAAGGCGTTACTCTGTTTTTAACTTAATACTCTAGATGCATGCTGGATAGCAGTCGATGAGTGGAGTAATAGTAGTAGATGCAGAATCGTTTCGATCTACTTGTCACGGACGTGATGCCTATATACATGATCATGCCTAGATATTCTCATAATTATGCTCAATTCTATCAATTGCTCAACAGTAATTTGTTCACCCACCGTAGAATACTTATGCTCTTGAGAGAAGCCACTAGTGAAACCTATGGCCCCCGGGTCTATTCTCATCATATCAATCTCCATCACTTCTATATTGTTTTTATATTTACTTTGCTTTTACTTTTTACTTTGCATCTTTATATCAAAAATACCAAAAATATTCTATCTATCAGATCTCACTCTCGTAAGTGACCGTGAAGGGCTTGACAACCCCTAATCGCGTTGGTTGTGAGTAGCTATCGCTTTGTGCAGGTACGAGGGACTTGCGCGTGGGCTCCTACTGGATTGATACCTTGGTTCTCAAAAACTGGGGGAAATACTTACGCTACTCTGCTGCATCATCCCTTCCTCTTCGGGGAAAACCAACGCAAGCTCAAGACGTAGCAAAGAGCGAACCCTAGCCCTCGGAGGAAGTGGGAGATGAATACGACCCTCTCACTAGATCTGGGGGTCGGAATAACCTGTCCTTGAGCAGGAAGCCTATGGTGGACCTCCGCAGTAAATTATCTGGCCGCTCGAAGCTTTGTGATATCCTCCTCTGTAACGGAGGAAGCCACCCATCGGCCATGGGAGCTGGGTGCGGACATGATGGGGAGGCTTGAAACAATGAAATCGAACCTTGGGTGCTAGAACTCGTTGTTGGGAAGGCTTGGGAGAGGATTGGCATAAAAGGCGGCCCTTGGTTCCTTTATAAAGGCAGTGGGTATAGGACCCCTCCTCCTAAGCGTAATAACCTGCTTATGCCTAAGGAATTTTTCCCGCGGGATGGTTGGGTTACCCACGCTCGTATTGATTAAAATCCTGCAATTAGGGGACACGATCTCTGCTTTGACTAGACCCGTCAATGATGACCACGCCCCGAAACGTTGAATGGCTGGATGGGAAACGGTTTGAAATAATGACCAAGAAGCGTGACGTCACATTACTAAAGGTTGTCAGCAGATTGGATTCGTAGAATACTATACTCTCTACGGCTGTACGTTACCGGTCCGGACACGATCAATTCGTCCAAAGACTATTTTGGAGTTCAGAAGAGGAACCCGCCATGCAATGCTAAAGACAGCACTACGCGCTGGATACATTGTCATTGAAGCCATGTTCAGGGGCTACTGAGGAGTCTTGGACTAAGGGGTCCTCGGGCGTCCGGCCTGTTAGCCATGGGCTGGACTGATGGGCTGTGAAGATGCGAAGACCGAAGACGACACCCGTGTCCGGATGGGACTCTCGTTAGCGTGGAAGGCAAGCTTGGCGTCGAATATGTAGATTCCTTTCTTTGTAACCGACCTTATGTAACCCTAGATCCTTCGGGTGTCTATAGATCCGGAGAGGGGAGGGTCATTATCATAGCCATACAAGCTAGACCTCTAGGGTTTTAGCCATTACTATCTCGAGGTAGATCAACTCTTGTAATACTCATATTCATCAATATCAATCAAGCAGGATGTAGGGTATTACCTCCATAGAGAGGGCCCGAACCTGGATAAACACCGTGTCCCTTGTCTCCTGTTACCATCGACCTTAGATGCACAGGTCGGGACCCCCTACCTGAGATCCGCCGGTTTTGACACCGATAGCGGCCGCTCGGCGGCGCCATTAATATAGACCAGTGGGAGCGAGGCGGGCAGCGGTCCAAGGCTGTCTCACTTGCCGCTGAGAATGACTACTTAATCTCTAGTATGAATGAAACATATGCTTAATTACTGAATTTTAGTTGCAAAAAATAGATAGTGATATTGATTTTTAGCCGCATATTTTGAAAAATCGCAGTGTCTCTTGGCTTAGCGCAGAAGTCTGGTGAGGGAGTCCTGGATTAGGGGGTCTCCGGACGACCGGACTATATCCTTTGGGCGGACTTTTGAACTATGAAGATACAAGATTGAAGACTTCGTCCCGTGTCCGGATGGGACTCTCCTTGGCGTGGAAGGCAAGCTTGGCAATACGTATATGTGGATCTCCTCCCTTGTAACCGACTCTGTGTAACCCTAGCCCCCTTCGGTGTCTATATAAACCGGAGGGTTTAGTCCGTAGGACAACAACAATCATACCATAGGCTAGCTTCTAGGGTTTAGCCTCTATGATCTCGTGGTAGATCAACTCTTGTAATACTCATATCATCAAGATCAGTCAAGCAGGACGTAGGGTATACCTCCATCGAGAGGGCCCGAACCTAGGTAAACAACGTGTCCCCCGCCTCCTGTTACCATCTGCCTTAGACGCATAGTTCGGGACCCCCTACCCGAGATCCACCGGTTTTGACACCGACATTGGTGCTTTCATTGAGAGTTCCACTGTGTCGTCACCGGAAGTCTTGATGGCTCCTTCGATCATCGGTAACAATGCGGTCCAGGGTGAGGTTTTCCTCCCCAGACAGATCTTCATATTTGGCGGCTTCGCACTGCGGGCCAACTCGCTTGGCCATCTGGAGCAGATCGAGAGCTACGCCCCTGGCCATCAGGCCAGGTTCAGGAACTTAAACTACACTGCTAACATCTGCGGAGACTTGATCTTCGACGGATTCAAGCCCATGTCAGGTGCGTCGCACGATCGTGACAAGCATGATTTAGCTCTGCCGCCGGACAGTGTTCGGGAGATCACACCTCCAACTACTCCGGTCTTCAATCCAGAGCAAATTGCGCCATCCGAGGACAGGTGGATAGACCCGCCATGGAGGCCGCACTCTAAGTGGCGATGGAGCCAGATACTGACTTCACCCCTTACAAGAGCCGTGTTGCCAAACCACTGGATTCGTCTCCGACCACGGACTCCGAGCCTCCTACGCCCATTCCTATCGAATCCGATTGGGGCCAATCATGGAGTTCACCTCCGCGGATATCTTTCAGCACTCACCTTTTGGCGACATGCTAAATTCATTAAGGTCTCTCTCCTTGTCAGGAGAACCTTGGCCGAACTATGTCCGGCTAGAATGGGATGCGGACAATGAAGAAATTCACTCCCCACCCACCACCCACTTAGTAGCCATTGTCGACGATTTAACCGACATGCTCGACTTCGACTCCGAAGACATCGACGGTATGGACGACGATGCAGGAGACGAACAGGAACCACCGCCCACAGGGCGCCGGACCGCCACCTCATCATATGATATATACATGGTGGACACCCCCAAAGAAGACAACAGCGATGAGACAGCAGGGGGTGACCCTTCCAAGAAGCAACCCAAGCGCCGACGTCAGCGGCGCCACTCTAAGTCCCGCCATAGCAAAAGTAGTGATACTGGCACAAGAGACAATAACACTCCAGATAGTGCCGAAGAAGACAACAATCCCCTCCAGCACGATTTAGAGCGGGAGAGTGAACAAGCTAGCCCTCCAGAGCGGGCAGCAGATGGAGAATCGGAGGAGGACATTTACATGCCTCTCTCCGAAGATGAAGTGAGCCTCAGCGACGAAGAATTTATCGTGCCTGAGGATCCCGTCGAGTAGGAGGGCTTCAAGCGCCGGCTTATGGCCACAGCAAAAAGCTTGAAGAAAAAGCAACAACAGCTTCAAGCTGACCAAGATTTGCTAGCAGACAAATGGACTGAAGTCCTTGCGGCCGAGGAATACAAACTCGAGCGCCCCTCCAAGAGTTACCCAAAGCGCAGGTTCCTACCTCACCTCGAGGAGGAAGCATTGAAACATACATCACCAGTGTACGATGCGGCTGACTGGCCACCTCGTGGCCAAGCCAGAGAGGCATTTCATCCAGATGTTTAGCCTGCACCCCGCTGCCACAAAAATACCATGGCCCGGGGAAACACACGGGACCTGCAAGACGTATTGGAAAGCAGGGCAAAACATGCAAGGGCGCGCGCCAACATGCGATGATGACCGTCACACCGGATACACTAAAAGTAAATCTGGCCAGGCCGAACACAGTAGACAAGACTCATATGAACTACGTCGTAATATAGCCCGGCACAAAGGCGCCGCACACCCCCTATGCTTCACTGATGAAGTTATGGATCACGAATTCCCGTAGGGTTTTAAACCCTTAAATATCAAATCGTATGATGGTACAACAGATCCTGCTGTATGGATTGAGGATTTCCTCCTCCATATCCACATGGCTCGCGGTGATGATCTGCATGCCATCAAGTACCTCCCACTAAAACTCAAAGGACCAGCTCGACATTGGCTGAATAGCTTGCCAGCAGACTCCGATGGTAGTTGGGAGGATTTGGAAGATGCATTCCTTGACAACTTCCAGGGCACTTATGTGCGACCACCGGATGCTGATGACTTGAGCCATATAACTCAGTAGCCAGGGGAATCGGCCAGGCAAGGTTCCTAAATAAGAAAAACCAAATTGTCGACGGTCCGCATGCAGAGGTCGTAGCGGCATTCAAGCATAACATTCATGACGAGTGGCTCGCCCAGCACCTCGGCCAGGAGAAGACGAAGTCTATGGCACCCCTCACAACACTCATGACCTGCTTTTGCGCGGGCGAGGATAGCTGGCTGGTTCACAGCAACAACACATCAAGGAATCCGGGCACTTCGGATACCAAAGATGCCAACGGCAGACCACGCCGTAACAGATAAAAGCACCGCAACAACGGCGATAACGCAGATGATACGACAGTCAATGCCGGATTCAGAGGCTCTAGATCCGGTTAGCGGAAAAAGGCATTCAAAAGAAGTACTCCAGGCCCGTCCAGTTTGGATCGCATACTCGATCGCTCATGTCAAATACACGGCACCCCTGATAAGCCAGCCAATGATACCAACAGAGAATGCTGGGTGTTCAAGCAGGCCGACAAGTTAAATGCTGAAAACAAGGACAAGGGGCTACATAGTGATGACAAGGAGGAGCCCCGGCTGCCGAACACAGGAGGACAGAAGAGGTTCCCCCCACAAGTGAAGACGGTGAACATGATATACGCAACCCACATTCCCAAGAGGGAACGGAAGCGTGCACTAAGGGACGTCTATGCGATGGAGCCCGTCGCCCCAAAGTTCAACCCATGGTCCTCCTGTCCGATCACCTTCGATCGCAGGGACCACCCCACTAGTATCCGTCATGGCGGATCCGCCGCATTGGTCCTAGACCCCATCATCAACGAATTTCACCTCATTCGAGTCCTTATGGATGGCGGCAGTAGCCTGGACCTGCTCTATCAGGATACAGCGCGCAAAATGGGTATAGATCCCTTGAGGATTAAACCCACCAAAACCACCTTTAAGGGCGTCATCCCAGGTGTAGAGGCCCATTGCACGGGCTCAATCACACTGGAAGTGGTCTTCGGAGCTCCAGACAACTTCTGAAGCGAGGAGATAATCTTCGATATCGTCCCGTTCCACAGTGGCTATCACGCACTGCTCGGGCGAACCGCATTTGCAAAATTCAATGCGGTACCGCATTACGCATACCTCAAGCTCAAGATGATAGGACCTAGGAGGGTCATAACAGTCAATGGAAACACAGAAAGCTCACTCCGCACGGAAGAGCATACTGTGGCCCTCGCAATAGAAGCACAAAGCAGCCTTTTTAGGCAAACCGCCAATTGGGCGATACAGCCCTCGGACACCGTCAAGCGAGTCTGGAGTAACCTACAGCAGGATCACCTCGCACGTTCAGAGCTCGCCAAGCAATTCGGCCCGCATCCTAGTCCCAGTCAAGCGATGAAATCCGTGCTGTGCGTACATAATTACACATTGAAAATACCATGTACATAGGCGGGGGCACGATCAGGGCACGTCCCGCAATGCGGCTTAACCGCCCTAGGGGCTGCATACCTTTATCATCTTTTTCTCTTTCAGGACCTTACTCTCCGGAAGCCCTTTCTAGCAGTCTGATTACCGGACACATTTCGGGAAGGCACAACCAAGGAGGCAAGAAGCTAAGACGTACAAGGGAACCCCCAGGTGGTCTCTAATAACAATCGGTATTCCCCTTTTTTACTACACATACGCAACTTGCCCTTGGATAGGACATGTAAAATAGTCTTTTTTTGCTTATTGCACTACTTGTATCAGTACGCTTCGACGTATTATTCAAATAACAATGCATAGAATTAGTCTATTATTGCATTATCCATCCTTTTCTTTTTCTTATATGTTCATTTTAACAACTTGCACCCGTACATTTTGGTACGGTCAATACGCCAGGGGCTTTCATTTACCCCATAATACTGCGTGAGAAGTCCGAACACTTTCGACAGTGCGGCACCCCGAACTTATAGCATTATATGCATCAGCTCCGAATCATGTCTTGGGTCAATAGTTGGGTTTGCCCGGCTCCCATGTTTTGGTACCTTACGTTCTGCTATATCGACTAAGGTAGCGCTGGGAGAATTCCTGCAACTGTGTCCCGGTTCTTCCGGACGAGCACCTTAGTAGAGAAAGTCGAAAACTGACTGTCATGATAAGGCGAGAGCTGGTCGCTGTTCGAGAGGTCTCAAGTCCTTAAAGACTTTTTCCACTACAGGCTAGGATTCGACCTTTCCGACTTAGGTGTATATAGCGCCCCAAATTCAGCCTTCCGAATACCAGGGGCTTCACCAAAATTTAAAATTATGGACTTCTATGGCTAAGTGGGAGTGATAAAGCCTTACAGTCCGATTGCCTGGTTCGTTGTGCCGAACACCTCCCTCGAAGGACCCAAAACTGGGATAAAGAGTGCTCAGGTTTATCCCGAACACCCTAGTACTAGTTACATGGGGGCAGAAGCCGACGACTGGCCAACTCTCAGATTTTATAAACGGCCGCACAGAAGGTAATATTTTAAATTCAAAAAGCGTTGCATAGCGCAAATGAACTCGTTTCACATTACAGGATCACATGAGCATGTTCATTCAAAAATTACATCTCTGGCACATTCCTCCACCACAAGGCAGGAACCCTTCAGGACACTGTCATAATACATTTCGGGGCAGCGATGCTCCTTGCCCTCCGGCGGCCCCTCCTTCACCAGCTTTACGGCGTCCAGCTTCGCCCAGTGCACCTTCGCCCAGGCAAAAGCCCTGCGCGCACCTTCGATGCATATGGACCGCTTTATGACTTCAAGCTATGGACAGGCATCCACAAGCCGCCTCACCAGACCGAAGTAGCTGCCAGGCAGGGGATCGCGAGGCCACAAGGTGGGAACCCTTCATGGCCTGTTCAGCTGCCTTGTGAAGCTCGACCAGTTGCTTCAGCTGGTCGCTCAAGGGCATTGGGTGTTCAGTCCTAGTATACTGAGACCAGAACAACTTTTCCGTCGAGCTCCCTTCCTCAGCTCGGTAAAACGCCGCGGCATCCAGTACACTGCGGGGAAGATCTGCGAACGCTCCTGGAGAGCTCCGAACTCGGGGAGGTAAAAGGAAAGTTTCCTTCACATGCTTGCTTTGCATAATGAATGCCTTACCCGCTGCTATCTTCTTCACCACATCAATCTCCTGGAGGGCCTTGTGGGCTTCAGCCTTGGCGCTCCGGGCGCTTTCGAGCGCCTTCGCAAGCTCGTACTCTCGCGTCTTAGAGTCAAGCTCCAAGGACTCGTGTTTTTTGGCGAGAGCCTCGAGCTCTTGCTGCACCTCGCCTACCCGGGCTTCTTTCTTTTCCCGCTCAATGCGCTCCCTGGCCGCTTTGTCTTCGGCCTCAGACAGCGCCTTCTTCAGGGTCGCCACCTCGGTTGTGGCCCCTAGCAAATTCATGATGATCCTATTACTCTACAACTGAATTTCTTTTTAATATATAGACAAGGTATTTCTTACCTTTGCTCTCCTCGAGCTGCCTCTTTGTTAGGCCAAGCTCGTCCTCAGACCGCTCAAGGTCCGGCTTCAGTGCAGCGACCTCCGTAGTACGTGCGGCAGCAGCCAGAAGTAAAGCCTTCATATGCACATAGACATATTCTGATTAGACTCTTGAGTCATTATTTGATCCTCTATTCGGCCTATCTTCGCGAACGCCAAACATAGCATCAGCGGCTACTGTCTATGCGGTAATATTTTCCTATATTTTGATTTCTTACCTGAAAGCCTGTTAGGAGGATGGCACAAGCTTCGGTTATTCCGTTTTTGGTGGACTGAACCTTCTCGATCACAGCACTCATGATAGTGCGGTGCTCTTCGTCTATGGAAGCGTCGCAAAGCGCTTCCAGCAAGTTGTCCGGTGCCTCTGGATGGACAGAGGCCACCGGCACGGGCGGCTTGCCCCCCTTAATGGGGGGTCATCCGCCGGAGTCCAGAACCACCGAAGGTTCCGGCGCAGTGTTCGGCCTGGGGCCGAACTTGGAGCCTGTGGGAGTCTTGCATCCTTTGCGCCCAAGGTCCGGAAGGTCGCCTCGAGGCGCCCCCAGGACTACATCCCCTCGGCTCGGTGACTTTCGAGACAACGCCTCGACGTTGACCGTAGGGAAAGGGGTGGAGGCGATTGGAAGTGAGTCGCTATTCATATCCGACAAGTCCAAAGAACCGTCTGACGAAGATACGTCGAGACGAGCTCGGGACAGACTGCATAATCATATTTGGCGTAAGGTGAAGCAGTGCAATAAAACATACCATGAATTACTATGGTATCCGGATACTTACGACTTCGCCAGGGGCTTGTCCCTGGGTAACCACTCATCGTCGCTGTAGGCGGCCGTCGTGGAGCAGTCCGGAAGGAGGGTCCTTCCCTTCTTGGACCCTTCGGCCTCCCCGGTTGGGGCGACCTTCCTTTTCTTGTCTACCCCAGCTGGGGGAGAGAACTTTTCTCTTACTCCTCCTCGTTTTCGTGGGAGGAGTGCGCTTCGGAGTGATCGGACGATGAGTCCGATATAACCTTGCGCCGGAGACCCTTTCGGGTCCCCGTGGCCTTCTTCTTGGCCTTCTTCACCGGCACCTCGTAAGGCGCCGGAACCAGCATCTCCGTTAGGAGAGCATCTGCAGGATCTTCAGGCAGGGGGGCTGGGCAATCGATCTGCTCCGCTGTCTCTACCCAGTCCTGTTAATGGCATGGAAGCTTAGATCCTGCACATGATTAAACTGGGGCAAATAAATATTCTGTGAGATATAAAAACTTACCGGATTGGCATGGCGCTTTGCACTAAGTCCGCGGTCCTCGGTAAGGGGAGGAGGTGCCTCGGCGCCCTTGAACAGCACCTTCTAGATGTCCTTGTGCGTCGTGTCGAAGAGCTCTCGCAGCGTCTGGTGCTTGGCCGAGTCGAACTCCCACAAAATGAATACCCGTCGTTGACACGGGAGAATCCGGCGGAAGAGCATGACCTGGATCACATTGACGAGCTTTTTGTTTGTTGCTCATCATGTTCTTGATGCAGGTCTGGAGTCCGGTCAGCTCTACTGGGGAACCCCAGGACAGGCCCTTCTCTTTCGAGGAAGTGAGCCGCGTGGGGATTCCGGATCGAAATTGGGGGGCCCCCACCCAGTTGGTGTTGCGCGGCTCGGTGATGTAGAACCACCCCGATTGCCACCCCTTTATGGTCTCCACATAGGAGCCTTCGAGCCAGGTGACGTTAGGCATTTTTCCCACCATGGCGCCTCCGCACTCTGCTTGCTGGCCGACCACCACCTTCGGTTTAACATTGAAGGTCTTGAGCCATAGGCCGAAGTGGGGCCTGATGCGGAGGAAGGCCTCGCACATGACGATAAACGCCGAGATGTTGAGGATGAAATTGGGGGCCAGATCATGAAAATCCAGCCCGTAGTAGAACATGAGCCCGCGGACAAACGGGTGAAGGGGAAATCCCAGTCCGCAGACAAAGTGGGTAAGGAAAACTACCCTCTCATGGGGTTTGGGCGTAGGGATGATCTGCCCCGCATCTGGTAGTCGGTGCGCGGTGTCCGCGGCCAGATATCCGGCTTCCCTAGCTTTGTGATGTTCTCCTCCGTGAAGGAGGAGACCATCCACTTGCCTCCTGCTCCAAACATGCTTGGAGTGGTTTGAGGAGAAAGACGCGAACTTGGGCGCTGGAGCTCGAGTGTGCGAGAATGGATAAGCAAGGAGGAAAAAGGCGTGGGTAAAAAGGGTGAATCTTTGTCCCTTTATAAGGGCGGAAGAGGCGATGCGCCTCCCCACTTACCTGTTAAAATCGCTTATTCCCCGAACGCCATAATTGATGGCGCAGTTGGGTTACCCATACCCGTATTGATGAGAATCCCTTGATAAGGGGACACGATCTCTGCTTCGACAAGACATGTCAAGAAAACCGCCTCGTGATATGTGCAGTGTTGGTTGAGAAAAACGGTTCGAATAATGACCGGGCCATGGCATGATGTCATGTTGCTAAACGTGTCAGCAGGTTAGATTTGTGGAAATATTATTCTCTCTACGGTGGTATGTGGAACTTGTTTTGCAGAGCCGGACACTATCCTTGTGTTCAATGTCTTCTCTGGAGTATTCGGAGGAAGAACCCGCCTTGCAATGCCGAAGACAAACCTGCGCGCCGGACTCATCGTCATTGAAGCCTGGTTCAGGGGCTACTAAGGGAGTCCTGGATTAGGGGGTCTCCGGACGGCCGAACTATATCCTATGGCCGGACTGTTGGACTATGAAGATACAAGATCGAAGACTTCGTCCCGTGTCCGGATGGGACTCTCCTTGGCGTGGAAGGCTAGCTTGGAAGTACGGATATGTGGATCTCCTCCCTTGTAACCGACTATGTGTAACCCTAGCCCCCTCCGGTGTCTATATAAACAGGAGGGTTTAGTCCGTAGGACAACAACAATCATAGCATAGGCTAGCTTCTAGGGTTTAGCCTCTACGATCTCATGGTAGATCAACTCTTGTAATACTCATATCATCAAGATCAATCAAGCAGGACGTAGGGTATTACCTCCATCGAGAGGGCCCGAACCTGGGTAAACATCGTGTCCCCCGCCTCCTGTTACCATTCGCCTTAGACACACAGTTCGGGACCCCCTACCTGAGAGCCGCCGGTTTTGACACCGACATCTGGCTTTAATTTGCATACTGTAATCTGAACCGTTTGCGTTGAGGAGATGCACAGATGCTGTGTTGAACAGCTTGTACGCTTCCCGGTGAGCCTGCACACCGGACTGCGCTCGCATGCCTCCCGTTCTGTCAAGCAGCTGTCCACACGGCACCTCCTATAGCCATTAAAACCTAGATACGTGGCATCACGTGAATGGTTAACCGAACGCACATGGTTTGAATTATACAAATGTTTGAGATATTAAAGTGGCAGCTATTTTTTTAGAATGCCTTTGTTGGCAATCATTATTCGAGTGCACCTTCTCTCAAAATGGACACAAAAAATACCACAGCATGCCAGGTGCCCTTCCATGATAGCATGCCAAGTTTCATGAATTTGAGAAGAGTTTTGGATTTACTAGAATTTAAAAACCAGGCATCTCAATGTTTTGCCGGCAATCAAGGGTGCCCTGGTGTATGTAATTCATTCCCATATCTTGCGTGGGACCTAAGCATGCACCCAAGGACACAAATTTGATTTTTCAACCAATTTATATGCACTAGAGCATGCGCATGTAGTTCAAATTTGAATTATGCACATAAATGCATTGAAAACTCAGTTAATGCATAAAATTTTCCAAACGAACCCAGAAAAATCACAAACAATCACACAACACTTCTGTTGTTCTATGTTGACACGAGAACAAAAACTGGAAAGCAATAAGAGGCAATGGATATCGTTTCGTCCCCAAAGGTGGGATGTTCCCTACCGAAAACCATCATGCTTGTTGTGAGAAGCTCCGGTTTGTGAGAAGCATATACCCAAACCTGCCCCAAATGGGACAAAATTTGTATCAAGACATGTTGATGCTGCTCCATGATAGCATGCCAAGTTTCATGAATTTCAGACGAGTTTTGGATTTACTATAATTTAAAAACCAGGCATCTCAATGTTTTGCCGTCAATCAATGGTGCCATGGTGTTTGAAATTCATTCCCATTTCTTGCATGGGACCTAAGCATGCACCCAAGGACAAAGATTTGATTTTTCAACGGAATTATATGCACTGGAGCATGTGCATGTAGTTCAAATTTGAATCATGCACATAAATGCATTGAAAACTCACTTAATGCATAAAAATGTCCAAACGAACCCTGAATAATTCCAATTCTTTTATGATACCTGCAGATAAAAGGTCTAGCAATTCAAACACCGTCCATGGCCACTATGAGCACATTATATAATTCAAATCAAGACCAAAAATCAAGTAGACCCCACACAGTTTATTATAACGAACCATGTGAGATGCAACACAAAATATCTTCGGGCCGTGTCTGAATAAGGGACCATGTCCGATGTCACTTTGCGCGCCAGTTTTTTGTCTGAAAGGATTCCAAATTTTTGGCTTCCGCGGAAATATCTACCTCCCCGCCCACCCCCCTTACCAAAAGCCACATTTCTGCTCTTTCCACCTTCCTTTCCAAGTTGAAACCTTCACTCCTTGCTTGTAGTGCCGCCGCCTCCTCGCCAGTGACCCTCCTTCAAGCTGCTCGGCCTCGCCTATCCAGGCAGGTAATCCACACCCGACCCCATCCTCCTCCTTCTTCCACATCCCACATGCCCTGACTGCCGGCGCGAGCGCGACACCTTCCACCCAAATCACCGACCCCTCCACCAAATAAGCGTCGGCCTAAGCCATGGTGCACGCAGTATAGCCAGGACCTCAAGGAGCATTTGGCAGTGGAGAAGCAAATCGCGTCCGCACGCACGGATGAGGTCGCGATGGCTTCCATTCGTGCCGACCCCCAGATCTTGGAGGAGCACCTCACCGTTGATGCCTCGCGCGCCGATGCTGCGACGTGGTTGGCTGCTTTAAACAACAGTTCGTGGCATTTTCTCGAGGCCACCGTCGGTGCCTTTGACGAAGACTACGAGGTGTTTTCTCAGCGTGCACATGCTTACCTCATCTCGAGAGCCAGAAGGTTGGTGTCCGGAGCGGCTCAGGCAACTCACCACTACAACGAGGGCACCCACGATGCGGAGGCCTCGCCCTCTTCCATGTCCAAGGAGCCAATCATCATCGATATCTCCGACAATGAGGAGTAGCTTGTCTTATTAGCTCACTATAAGGACCCATGTTCAGTTTGCTAGCTACTACCTTTCCTTAACAAATTCTAGTGAACTGTGATATCTACTTTCACCATGCAATCTTCTGCTATAGTGTATATGTTCTATATGTCGTGCAATGTGGTGTTCAATTAAGTGCTTGGTTCAATTCTGCAAATCTGATGTTCAATTCTTCAAGGTGCAATATTTCCAAGTTGTTAAGCATGCTTGGTTTGGTTAACTATCTGATCTTCTATTAGGAGTATGTTATATTGTTCAATTGGTGTTTACTTAACTGCTTGGTTTATTTGTTGTGGCTTGGTTCACTTGTTGTGGTGTTTAGTTAAATGCTTGGTACAATTCTGCAATGCGATCTTCAATTGTTGTGGCTGCATTCTGTTATTGTATACTATGTCAGGAATAAATCAAATTTGGCTGTACTAAATACATGAGAAACAAATACAATTGCTATATTTCCAAGTTGTTAAGCATGCTTGGTTTGGTTAACTATCTGATCTTCTATTAGGAGTATGTTGTATCGTGCAATGTGGTGCTCAGTTAACGTTTGGTTCATTTGTTGTGGTGTTTAGTTAAATGCTTGGTTTAATTCTGTAATGCGATGTTCAATTGTTGTAGCTGCATTCTCTTATTGTATACCATGTGAGGAATGAATCAAATTTGGCTGTACTAAATACATGAGAAACAAATACAATTCCTATATTTCGAAGTTGTTAAGCATGCTTGGTTTGGTTAACTATCTGGTCTTCTATTAGGAGTATGTTATATTGTGTAATGTGGTGCTCAATTAACATTTGGTTCATTTGTTGTGGTGTTTAGTTAATTGCTTGGTTCAATTCTGTAATGCGATGTTCAATGTTGTGGTTGCATTCTCTTATTGCATACCATGTGAGGAATAAATTGAATTTGGTTGTACTAAATACATGAGAAACAAATACAATTGATATATTTCCATGTTGTTAAGCATGCTTGGTTTGGTTAACTGTCTGATCTTCTATTAGGAGTATGTTATATTGTTCAATGTGGTGCTCAGTTAATGTCTGTTTCATTTGTTGTGGTGTTTAGCTAACTGCTTGGTTCAATTCTGCAATGTGATGTTCAATTGTTGTGGCTGCATTCTGTTATTGTATACTATGTGAGGAATAAATCAAATTTGGCTGCACTTAATACATGAGAAACATATACAAGTGATATGTTTCCTAGTTCTTAATCATGCTTCGTTTGGATAAATGGGTTTTCCATGTGGCTTGAATTAATCTGATGAATCTGCAATGTGCTTATTTATCATCAACCTATTTTACTGATAGCATGCGAACCCTTACCTAACCTGATGACTAACTACCTGATATGTGTTGCAGGGAAACAATGGGAAGCACTGAGGTTTACAAGATGGTACTAACTATTATACCTTGCCTTTTTGTATTCCTTTGCCCCATTTCCAATATAGAGAAGATATTTATGCACATCCTTGTTTTCAGGCTTCACTGATGATTACCTCTTAAACCACCTTTGTGGTCAGGAGGCGAGGAAAGTTTTCATACAACACCCATAGTTCAATATTGAAGTGTTCCTGAAGAGGTTGAAGGATGGACGGTCAATCATCCACAAGCATTGGCCTAAAGTTGCAAAGCCTTCAACATGAATGAAGGCTCAATATTCGCCTTCCGCTTCAGCAATTTTCCAGATGAGATGCATCTCTCCATGTACCGTCTATGATGCTAATTTCGAAAGGTTCTAGTTGTTCATGTGAAACTTCCTGCTAGTGCAGTTGTGTAATGGGGTAGCTGAGTGCTGAAGCTATATCATGTTGTACTCTGATGTATTTCAACTATGAAATCCTGCTTCATTAAGATGGAAATGGAATATATTATTTTCTTAATATGAATGTCAATTAGACTAGTAAATGGATTATTAATAATAGGGAAATTAGCCTGCTAATTGGCCAATTAGCTTGCTAATTGGGTTTTCCTATTACAAGCGGTTAATGAGAAACCACCGTGGGTGATTGTCGGTGTCAAAACCGACGGACCTCGGGTAGGGGGTCCTGAATTGTGCATCTGAGGTTGATGGTAATACGAGACATGGGACACAATGTTTACCCAAGTTTGGGCTCTCTCTATGGAGGTAATACCCTACTTCCTTCTTGATTGGTCTTGATGAATATGAGTATTACAAGAGTTGATCTACCAAGAGATCGTAATGGCTAGAACCCTAGAAGTCTAGCCTATGTGATTACGATTGCCTCTACGGACTATACCCTCCGGGTTATATAGACATCGGAGGGGACTAGGGTTGTACAAAGTCGGTTACATAGAAAGGATTCTTCATATCCGAACGCCAAGCTTGCCATCCACGCCAAGGAGAGTCCCATCCAGACACGAGTGAGAATCTTCGGTCTTGTATCTTCATAGCCCAGCAGTCCAGCCCATGTCCAACAGGCCGGACACCCGAGGACCCCTTAGTCCAAGACTCCTTTAGTAGCCCCTGAACCAGGCTTCAATGACGAGGTGTCCGGTGCATAGATTGTCTTCGGCATTGCAAGGCGGGTTCCTCCTCCGAATACTCCGACATAGTCTTCGAACACAAAGAACGTGTCCGGATCTGCAAAACAAGTACCAAACACCACCGCAGAGAGTATAATATTTCACGAGTCCAATCTGCTGACAACTTTTTGTAACGTGACATCACGTCCCTGCCCGGTTATCATTTTGAACCGTTTCTCGTCCTACCGCTCCGTATTTCGAGATCGTGTCCCCTTATTGCGGGATTCTCATCAATACGGGTATGGGTAATCCAACCGTGTCCCCCCACGGCCTATGGGGAATAAGCCAGTTTCATGGCAAGTGGGGAGGCGCTTGATATTCTTTGCCTTTATAAGGAGATAAGGATTCATCTCTTCCACCCACGCCTTATCTCTTTCCGCCTACCCACTCTCGAGCTCTAGCACCCAAGTTCTCATCTTTCCTGCCCCAAGAAAGCACTCCAACCATGTCCGGAGCACAGGGCAAGTGGAT
Source organism: Triticum urartu (assembly GCF_003073215.2). Lineage (NCBI taxonomy): Eukaryota > Viridiplantae > Streptophyta > Magnoliopsida > Poales > Poaceae > Triticum > Triticum urartu. Next base: position 266,620,199 of record NC_053027.1, read on the forward strand.
GGCCTCCATCGTGAAGGAAAAAGACATCACCCAACTTCGGGAGGCCAGGTATTTGGCCAAGGAGGTCGACCATCGGCTTCCGACCGAGGGACAGTTCATCCCTACCCCGGAACCCCATGAGAGGGTAGTTTTCATCCCCCACTTTGTCTGCTGGCTAGGATTTCTACTCCACCCCTTTTTCCAAGGACTCATGTTCTACTATGGGCTAGATTTCCGTGATCTGGCCCCAAATTCCTTCTTTACTATCTCGGCGTTCATCGTCGTGTGTGAGGCTTTCCTCCGCATCCCCACCCCCACTTCGGACTGTGGATGAAGACCTTCAACATGAAGCCAAAGGTGGTGGGTGGCGAGCACGCGGAGTGCGGAGGTGCCATGGTGAGCAAGATGTCCAACATCCCGTGGCCCAAAGGCACCTTTGTGGAGACCGTCAAGGGGTGGCAGAAATTGTGGTTCTACGTCACAGAGCCCCGCGACACTACCTGGGCCGCGGCTCCCTAATTCAAATCCGGGGCCCCAATGCGGCTTATCTCCTGGCAGGAGAAGGGCCTGGATTGGTCTTCGTCGGACGAGCTGACAGCGCTCCAGACGCGCATCAGGAGCATGATGGACAAGAACGTCAAGCTTGTCGATGTAATTCAGGTGATGCTAGTCCGGCGGATCCTTCCATGTCAGAGCCGGACTTGCCACCTATGGGAGTTCGATCCGGCCGAGCACAAGACCCTGCAATGGTTCTTCGGAACTACACACAAAGATATCTGGAAGGTGCTCTTCAAGGCCAACGAGACGTGGCTGAAGACCACTGAGGATCGTGGGCACGACCTGGCCCATCCCGCCAGTTTGGTAAGTTTTCCATTGTTTCAAGGTGTATTCCTTACTTGCTTATTCAAGGAGGGTGTTCGAACTTCCCCATTTGTTTTTTCAGGCTTGGATGAAGAAGGCGGAGCGGATTCAGTGTCCGGCTCCGCTGCCCGAGGATCCAGCCATCCCGCATCTGACGAAGATGCTGGTTTCGGTGCCCTACAAGGCGATGGAGAAGAAGGCCAAGAAGAAGGCTAACGGGACTAGAGGTAGCCTCCGTCCCAAGGGTACTTTGGACGTGGCTTCCAAAGACGCCGAAACTCACTCCACCGCCGAAGACGGCGACGAGGAGGAAGAGGAGGAAAGAGCAACTTCCCCCTCCCTGAGGGGTGAAGGAAGAGGGCGGCTTCCACAGATCTGGAAGCGGAGGCGCCAAGAAGGGAAAGGCTTCCCTCGTGGATAGCTCTGCGTGGGACGTCGACAGCAGCCCAGAACGGCGCCCTCGAGATAAGCCCCTGGCCGAATCATGAGTATCCGAAGACCCTGACGCATTCATATATCCGCCTCTTTACTTCATAATTTTAACATGTCGAATCATGCATTTGCAGTCCGGCTCGTTCCGCCCACGAGAGATCCTTGTCTTCGGGTAACTCGCTGGACCCGAAGGTGATGGACAGCGGGTGCCCTCTGACGGCCTCCTCTCCCAGGGCCATAGACGACACCGAGGTGTTGTCCCGAAGGATCCCCGGCCAGGGAGAGACGCAGGAGGCCGTCAGGATGGCGCCAGAGGGCGAGACCTCGGCCACCGGACACATGGGGGAGCAAATCCCCATGGGGAATGGCGATGGGGGCCATGTCCAATTCGGCCCCCAGCCGAATACGGTTCAGGAGACCTATACAGATCCGGAATCCAGCAAGCTACCTCCTTCGTCGGAAGGAGGTGTGCCCATTCCGCCGGTGACTCTGTCCAACCAGAGGCACCGGATACTTTACTGGAAGCGCTACGAAGCACTTCCATCGTAGAGGAACACCGCACCCTCATGGGTGCGGTTATTGAAAAGATTCAGTCCATGAAGAGCGGACTGACCGAAGCCTGCACAAGCCTTTTAACAGGCTTTGAGGTAAGCAATGCAATTTGTGAAAAGGAAGTCACAGTATAGATAGTAGCCCCTGAGACTCTGTTCGGGATTCAGAAAGAAAAGCCGAACAGAGGATCAAATCGTTTTTTGCAGGAGACTAACCATGTATGTCTATATGAATACGCAGGCGTCACTGCTAGCCGTGACTTCTCATGCTGCTGAAGTCTCTGGACTGAAGCAGAAGCTGGAGCAGACCGAGGAAGAGCTCGGTCGTGCGAAAAAGCAGCTGGCGGACAAGCAGGGTATGTAACGACCTATTAAAATATAGCAAGATATGAATTGCTTGTGTTGATCGTGTGATAATTTGTAGGGGCGGCGTCCGAGGTGGAAACCCTCAAGGCAGCGCTGGCCGAAGCCTAGAAGAGGGCGGCAGATGAGCAGGCCGCCCACGAAAAGCATGAGGCCAGGGTCGGCGAGGTCCAGCAGGAGCCGCAAGAAGCCGTGAAGAAGTGCGAGGCCTTGGAGCGCAAGAATATGGACCAAGAGTCCGAACTTGCCCAGGCCTATCAAAGTTCATAAGAGGCCCGGGTGGAAGCCCAGGGCGCCCTCTAGGAAATCCAGGAGGCCAAGAAAATTGCAGTGGGTAAGGATTTTATTATGCAGAGCAAGTACGTGAAGAAGAGATATATCATGCTAACCCAGATTTGGAGTTCTCCAGGGGCGTTTGCGGACCTGCCCCGCAGTGTTTCTGACACGGTGACATTCTTCCGAGCCGAAGAGGGGACCTCAACAAAGAAGCTGTTCTGGTCACAATATTTTGCGCCAGAACATCCGGTGGCTTTTAGCGACCAGCTGAAGCAGATGGTCGAGCTGCATAGGGTGGCCGAACTCGCCATGATGGATTTAATAATCCGGTTGTGGCCTGCAGAAGCTATACCCAGCAGCTACTTCGGACTCGTGAAGCGGCTGGTCAATGCCTGCCCTCAGCTTGACGCCATCAAGCGGTCGGTCTGCAAAGAGGGTGCGCGGATGGCCTTTGCCCGTGTTAAGATACAATGGGTGAAGATGGACGCCGTCAAGCTTCCGACCGAAGGACCACCCGCAGGCAATGAGCACCACACGCTCGAGTGGTATTTTGAAGATGTTCTGAAGGGATCCCGCATTGTGGCGGAGCAATGTGCCAAGGACATTATGTTTGAATGAATACATTCATGTAATCTCGTCCGATATGATGAAAACAAGGCTTGATATGTAATATAATGCTTTGTTGTTTATTATTTAAAGTTTTACCTCCTTGCGGCCGTTATATCAAGTTTGAGAGTTCGCCAGTCCTCGGCTTCAGCCCCCACGTAGGTAGTACGGGGGTGTTCGGGATGAATCTAAACACTCTTTATCTAAGAATTTGGTCCTTGAAGGAGGTGTTTAGTGCAACAAACCAGGCAATCGAACTATGTGGCTTTATCACCCTCACTTAGCCATAGGAGTTTGACAAAAAATTAGGCGCAACCCCTAGTGTCCATACTAGTGTGCTGTAAACACCTGATCGGATAGGAACCGATTCATCGCACAATGCAGAAAAAATCGCTAAAGATTTGTAACCTTCAAAGAGCTGACCGGCTCTCGCCACATAATGACAGTCAGTTTTCGGCTTTCTCTACTAAGGTGCTCATCCGAATAAACTAGGACACAATCGCAATAGTTCTCCCTTTACTACCCTAGCCGATATAGCGGAACGTAAGGTAGTAAGCACAGGAGCCAGGCAACCCAACTATTGAAAAAAGACATGATTCGGAGCCAAAGCATATAATGCTAAATTCGGGGTGCCAAATTGTACTGTAAAACTGTTCGGACTTTTTGCCCTATTATGGGGCATAGTGAAGCCCCTGGTGGATTAAAGCGTACCAAAGTGTACAGTTGTGATTTGATAAGATTATCAAAAGAGCAAACTAGTGCCACAGAAGTTGGGCTACAAACTGTTTCCATTATAGTTTGGTTAATACGACAAAGTGTATTTTGTAAAAATGGTGTGATAAGCAACAGTGGCTATTTAACATGCCAAGACCAAGGAGGAGCTGCGCACGGGTCCTGAAAGTAGGTAGAATGATCGTTGAGAAGAACATCTAGAGATTCCCCCACACATCTGTGCTACTTGCCACCTTGGTGTGTCCATCCTTCGAAAGGACCGATTACGAGGCCGTCGAGAGGGGCCTGCAGAAAAGAAACTTGAAGAGGAGAAAAAAAAGTGCAAGCATGTGTGTCCAGGGGAGGTCAAGACATATTATGGATCACAATCTAGTTATGCCTCCGTCTATGCCCATAGTATTTTGAGTGCGTAGTTATGTACGCGCGGCGCGAACACGGCCACTTTGTGTGGTCTGGGACGGAGGCTGTATTGCTAGTTGAGCTCTTGATGAGCTGGGCTGTCCTGGCGCAGAGTAGTCCGGACTCGTTTGATAGTGTCTGGGAGTATGGCTGCCGAATTAAGGTTCTGCTTGTAGAGGCCGCTTTGTACCTCTGCTGGCAGGATAGCGGTGTGCTCCTCGATACAGACGGAGCGCTCCGTATTTCCATTCACTGTTATGACACCACGTGGTCCGGGCATCTTGAGCTTGAGATAAGCATAGTGCAGCACCGCATTGAATCGGGTAAACGTAGTTCATCCGAGCAGTGTGTGATAGCCACTACGGAAGGGGATGATATTGAAGATTAACTCCTCACTTCGGAATTTCCCGGAGATCTGAAGACGACCTCCAATGTGATGGAGCCCAAGCAGCGGGCCTCTACACCTGGTATAACTCCTTTAAAGGTAATTTTGGTGGGCTTGATCATTGGTCGATCGATGCCCATTTTGCGCACTGTATCCTGGTAAAGCATGTTGAGGCTGCTGCCGCCGTCCATGAGGACTTGTGTGAGGTGAAATCCATCAATTATTGGGTCGAGGACCAGTGCAGCTAACCCGTCATGACGGATACAGGTCAGATGGTCCCTATAATCAAAGGTGATCGGGCATGACGGCCATGGTTTGAATTTTGGGGTGACTGGCTCTATCGCATTGACGTCCCCGAGCATGCGTTTGCGCTCCCTCTTGGGCATATGGGTGGCATATATCGTGTTCGGTGGACGGGGCTCCTCGTCGTCGTTCTCGCTTTGCGACCCCTTCTCCTTGTCTTCGGCATTTAACATGTCAGCCAGTTTGAAGACCCAACAACTCCTATGGGTATGATTGGCTAGTTTATCAGGGGTGCCATGGGTCTGCATGGGCGATCGTGCATGCGGTCCAGGTTGGAAGGGCCCTGATTATTTCTTTTATATGGCTTCTTCCACTGACCGGACTTGGAGCCACTGAATCCGGCGTTAACCGCCGTGTCATCGGTATTATCCCCGTTGCTTCGACGCTTATGACTGTTGCATCGGGGCTTGTCGTTGCTATTTCTGTCTTTCGAAGTGCCAGGTTCACTTGCATTGTTACTACTACGGGCTAGCCAGCTATCTTCGCCTGTGCAAAAGCGGGTCATGAGTGCCGTGAGGGCTGCCATGGACTTCGACTTTTCTTGGCAGTGTTGGGCGAGCCATTCGTCTCGGATGCTATGTTTAAATGCCGCTAGGGCTTTGGCATCCGGACAGTCGACGATCTGGTTCTTTTTGGTTAAGAATCAAGTCCAGAATTTCCTGGCCGACTCTTCGGGCTGTTGGATTATGTGACTTAAGTCGTCAGCGTCCGGAGGTCGAACATATGTACCTTGGAAGTTGTCAATGAAGGCTTCTTCCAAGTCCTCCCAGCTACCAATGGAGTTTTTAGGCAGGTTGTTCAGCCAGTGTCAGGCTGGCCCCTTGAGCTTTAGGGGGAGTATTGGATGGCATGAAGATCATCGCTGCGGGCCATGTGAATATGGAGCATAAAGTCTTCAATCCATACCGCAGGATCTGTGGTTCCGTCATATGATTCGTTATTCATGGGTTTGAAACCTTCTGGGAATTCATGTTCCATTCCTTCAACAGTGAAGCAGAGGGGGTGTGCGGCGCCTCTATATCGGGCCAGGTCGCGATGTAGTTCGGATGGAGTCCGTCTGCGGTTTTCTGCTCGGGCATAATTGTGCTTGCCATGTTTGGCTTGATAGCCATCGTCACGCCTCGAGGCATGCCCTCGTGATCCGTAGATCGATCTGGCCGGGCCTGCTTTATTCTTCAGGCCCTGCCGGAGATCATATGTGTATCCTTGAGCAGTTTTGTCTCTGCCTTGATGGCGAGGTAGTGTGGGCTGGTGTTCGGCTTGGGTTGCCGCTTTGTCCCAACCACGTATTGGTCAGTCAGCCGCATTGTGAGCAGATGGCACAGGCTCCAATGCCTCGTCATCGAATTGAGGTAGTAATTGCGCTTCGCGTAACTTTTGAGAGGTCGCTTGAGGCAATATTCCTCGGCTTCTAGGATGTTAGTCCATCTATCATTGAGCAGATCTTGATCAGCTTGAAGCTATTGTCGTTTCTTTTTCAGGATCCTTGCAGTGGCTATTAGCCAGCACTTTAAGCGCTCCTGCTCGAGAGGTTCCTCAAGCATGATAAAATCCTCGTTCCTTAGGCTCACCTCATCCTCGGAGAGTGGAAGATAATTGTTGTCCTCCGAGTATTCGTGCACAACCTGTTCATCAGGGATGACTCGCCCATCTTCCTGTTTGGCCTGATCGGAAGCTGGCTCAACGGGGTATTCATTGTCTCCAGCATCGTCTAGTGTATTGTTTTCTCATGTGTCGATATTGCTGTCTTTTTCACGGCATGACTTAGAGTGGCACCACTGTCGTCGGCGCCTTGGCTGTATCGCAGGGGTTTTATCTTCCACTGGGTCTTCTTTGTCATCGCCGTTAACTTCTTTGGGTGTATCCACCATGTATACGTCGTAGGAGGAAGTGGCCTTCCAGCTCCTCTTCGGATCGTCGTCCATACCGTCGATGTCCGGAGTCGTAGTCGAGCATGTCGGTTAGATCTTCGATAGTGGCTATTAAGTCGGAGGTGGGTGGGAAGCGAAAGTCCCCGTCATCAGCCCCTAGTTCAAATCGGATATAATTCGACTGTGAGTCCCCTGCTAAAGAGAGGGTTTTTAATGAGATTAGCACATCGCCTAAAGGTGAGTGCCGGAAGATGTCCGCGGAACTGAATTCGACGATCGGTGCTGGGTAAGGCTTGCCAGAGACGGATGCGCGTAGTTCGGAGCCAGTGACCGAAGATGAATCCGGTGGTCCAACGACGCATATCCCGCTCGAGGTTGGGTCTGTGTGCATCTCCAACACTGCTGAGTGTGCGGCTTTCATGGCGGGGTCAAGCCTCCCGTCTTCGGATAGCGCAAGCTGCTCCGGGTCTAGGTCCAGAGCGCTTACATGCGCAATCTCCTGGGTATAGTCTGATGATAGATCTAGGTCATGTTCATCACGATGGCAGGGAGTGGCTGCCATGGGCTCAAATTCGTCGAAGATCAAGTCTCTGCGGATATCAGCGACATAGTTCAAGCTTCCAAACCTGACCTGACGGCCAGGGGCATAGCTATCGATCTGCTCTAGATGGCCAAGCGAGTTGGCCTGCAATGTGAAGCCGCCGAATACGAAGATCTGGCCAGGGAGAAAGACATCCCCCCGGGCAGCATTGTTGTAGATGATGGATGGAGCCATCGAACCTTCTGATGACGGCATAACAGAACTCTCAATGAAAGCACCAATGTCGGTGTCAAAACCGGCAGATCTGAGGTAGGGGGTCCCGAATTGTGCGTCTGAGGATGATGGTAACAGGAGATAGGGGACACAATGTTTACCCAGGTTCGGGCCCCCTCTATGGAGGTAATACCCTACTTCCTGCTTGATTGATCTTGATAAATATGAGTATTACAAGAGTTGATCTACCATGAGATCGTAATGGCTAAAACCCTAGAAGTCTAGCCTATGTGATTACGATTGTCTCTACGGACTAAACCCTCCGGTTTATATAGACACCGGAGGGGACTAGGGTTGTACAAAGTCGTTTACATAGAAAGGAATCTTCATATCCGAACGCCAAGCTTCCCATCCACGCCAAGGAGAGTCCCATCCAGACACGAGTGAGAATCTTCGGTCTTGTATCTTCATAGCCCATCAGCCTGGCCCATGTCCAACAGGCCGGACGCCCGAGGACCCCTTAGTCCAGGACTCCCTTAGTGATGACCTCAGGCAACACACACAGTTTCCAGGAATAAACCGTGTTGGATCAATGAACAATCACACACGACATTCTCTTCAAAACTATTTGCATTACGCCACCTTGTGTAAACATTTTCCTTGTAGTGACTGTGTGATATGTATATGCGAACGGAAACATTTAGTGGTGACTGACTGTGTGGGATGTACTTACTATCGAAAATGATTTCTCCTGTATAATTGTATTTTTTTGAGCACTACTGTATGTATTTCTGTATTTGAGTGCTCGCCGGTCGCACATGACCTCATTTTGCCGAGTGTGTGTGCCAGGAGGGCATATCCCAAATGGTTTCCGGGTCGTGTAGGAAGGACCCCCTTATCGCCCACACTCACTTGGCGACGGTTCCGAATGCCGTCACGAAAAGGGGTTAAAAACTTTTTGTTTAGGACCTACGCGCACTAGTGAGAGGTCATATGCATTCTCAGAATTTTTTCAAAAGAATCAAGTTTGAGGAAAATGACCGTGGGTGTCTGAAGGAATTTCACTAAGCGTTCTTGACTTAGGTTCCAAAGTTGTATATATTTGAAAATCCACACAATTGAGGAATCTTGAAGAAAAACATAGCTTAGAGAAATAAATAAAGAACAGATGCAACTGGGTGTGTAAGGATACGAAAGTTGAAGAATAAACACCTTTTAAAGATTTTGTAGAAATCATCAGAATCAAAGTAGGGCAGTAAAATCAGATTTTAATTATCCTGAATGAAGAAAACGACGAACTAGGATTTTCGGTGGAGATGTTCGTCCTTTTAGATCTCCCACGCCCTAACTTGGCAGCGGGAGACAGCTACGGCGGTGGCAGAGTGAAGATTTCCATGGCCGGCATGAGTACGATGGTGATGAGGTCGAGGCAGTTAAGCTCTTCCTCACCGGCGATGATGGATTGTAGCGGCGGTGCTAGGTCTGCGAGCTCGAGCGAGGAGAGGTCGAGCGGAGTAAATGAGGTCTCAGCAAGGGAGGGTATTTATAGCCACGATGAAAAAATTTCCGTCCGAAGAAATTGGACGAACGTGCCCCTGACCCTTGCTATGCTAGAGACATCAGTCACCCATGTACATAGAGGTGGAGATTGTGGTAGATCATGGGTGATTAGTTTAATCTTATCGTGTGATGCAGAATGGTTTGACCGGCAAAAGCCGAAAATTCAGATATGAAAATTTTAACGTTTCATTCACGAATGCTGCAGCTGACAAGGACGTTGTGAAGATTTTGAAAAGGTTTCAAATAGAATGCACATGAAGAATTTGTAAAAAGACTGGGTTGAGTTTAGCATAGAGGGGGAACGAGTCCGATCACATTCACTTAGAAGAAAAATTAACTTGAAGAATTAGCAATAAGTGAATGCTGTTCAGGACATGAAAACTCATATATATATATATATATATATATATATTCAATGAATAACATCACTCAAAAAGGTGAAGATTTTGCAAAGTTGAAGGATTTGACCAATTGAGGAATTTGGAAATTTGAAGAATTTGCAAAATGATGAAAAAATCAATTTTGAAGATTTTCAACTTTTGTTGGTGGCATGACCCACCATATAAGAATGATGACTTCAGATGCCGCATACAATTGTCATAGGACTCTGAGAATCAAATTCTTCATTAATTTCTTCACACTTGGAGGGTTAGTCTTCATTGATTGAAGAAAAACGTTACTTCATGTGTTGCACAACTAAGTCATCAATTTTGCATAAGTGTTAGGATGTGTGTCCTTTCAAATTGCATTTTAAGATTCTAAGATATTTAGCTCACACCGCAACTTGCTAAATCTCTTCTCATCCAAGGGCTTAGTGAAGATATCCACTAGCTGTTCTTCAGTCTTCACATGTTCAATGGAGATGTCACCCTTCAACACATGATCACGAAGAAAATGACGATGAGTCTGGATGTGCTTAGTTATTGAGCGCTGAACTGGGTTATGAGCAATCTTGATGGCACTCTCATTGTCGTAGTAGAGTGGCACATTCTTCATGTTGATGTTGTAGTCCATGAGGGTTTGATTCATCGATAGCAATTGAGCACAACCAGAACTAGCAGCAATGTACTCGGCTTCAGCTGTAGGGAGTGATACGCAGTTCTGCTTCTTTGAGGACCAACATACCAAGGATCGTCTGAGAAAATGGCATGTGCCTGATGTTGACTTGCGATCCACATGATCACTAGCATAGTCAGAGTCAGAATATCCAATGAGATCAAAAGCCGAGCCCTTGGGATACCATAATCCAAGTGTTGGAGTGTGAGCTAGATATCGAAGAATATGTTTCACAGCCTTATGGTGTTATTCCTTCGGTGTAGCTTGAAAACGGGCACACATGCAAACACTAAGCATAATATCTGGCCTAGATAGACATAGATACAATAAAGAGCCAATCATGGAGCGGTATACCTTTTGATCGAAGTCTATACCATTTTCATTAGTGCATAGATGGCCATTTGTGGGCATAGGGATTTTGACACCTTTGTAATCTTGCCACTACTACAGGATGATGCTAACGCGACACTACGATCAGAGACCCTTCGACGAAACTATGTGCGATGCAATATCGCAAACGGTGGTGTAAAAAACGGTCAAAAAGGTGCAAAACTTTTCTAATGGACGATGCAGCAAACACGGTTCATATTTTAGTTGCGTGTGTGATGCAGGGCATACAGTTCAGTTTAATTAACTACTTGCGATGACGAGGAACAAAAGAAATGGGTAGCCAGATGAAGGTGTGTGCGATATACATCATACAATTCACTCGGATGAACTGTTTGGGATTAGGCAAAAAAACGGTCAGCTAGATCAAGGTATGTGCGATATACGGCATGCGGTTCACTCGGATGAACTATTTGCGTTGAGATAAGAGAACAGAAAGGGTTCAACTTTACAACATGTGTTTGATACGCAGCAAACATGTTTGTAATCGGAAACATGTGTGAAGACAGATAACAACACAGATGATTATTGCTAACAAGCCGAGTGTTGTGTGAGCAAATGATCGCTGGTATACAATTGTTTAGTCCGTGTGTGATGTGATTTTCTTTGTCTGCACAACATCCACGCTTTGTCTACAGAGAATCAACATATATACTTAAAAAGACAACATTGCATAACCAAATTAAGCACACAATTACAGAAGTGACTACACACATAACATTTCCACACACTAAATTAAGCAATTACATGCATACTAAAGTAGGAGAAATGAGGATCTAATCATCTACTTATTGTTGCAACGACGCTTGCCATTGCTCTGCTTCCGGCTGGATCCCTAACCGTTTTGGGGAAGGAGGCACTTCCTCATGTCAACGATCCGCCTGTACATGTCGTAGCTCATGTGCGCCTCCCTGGCCACATACACGACATGAGCTTTGTCGAGTTTCTCCATCTAGGACGAGTGCCAAGCACCCTTGTCCTTGATGCACGAATCCTACATGTCTCTATAGTAGGGGTCGATCATGGCCTCGGCGAGGTGAACCAGTGAGTCCTTCTCATGCTCCTTGCTGCCCCAGATCTTCTATTGGCCCTGGATGTCGAAAAGATTCTGGCAGGCGATGCCCGAATTCTCGAGTGCCTTTACATCGTTGGTGATGTCCACCATAGCGAACATGTAGTGGGGGTTGTTGACAAACCTAGCGAAATGCTCGCAAGACCTTGTGCCCAAGCAGTAGTGGTAGACGAGGACGTGGTAGCGCACGCACATCTAGGCGAAGGCAACCTTGGGACGAGACCCAGCACGAGCGCGGGTGTACTCGAGGTCGAACCCGACCACCTTGTACTTCTCCTCGGCAAGCAACAGCTCCATGATATGGATGGTGTGCTCCATACAGACCGGGTCGTTGGTGTACACCATCGAGAGGTCCATGAACCTTTTGTGGGTGTCCACCACGGCACGCATGGTGAACTGCTGCTCGTCGTGGGCAGCCGCTCGGAGCGCCGTCGGAGCTGCGCAGGATACCCTCTATGAATTTCTCGTGGTGGGTGTACTTCTTGCAATGGTGGGGAACGATCAAAAGGTTGAAGAGACACAAGGGTTAAATGGCCGCTGTAATAAATGGGGGCAAGCCGACCTGTAATCGTCACTTCTTGTCACGACATTCAAAGCAGAGGATTCTAGTGCATGCTTGAGAACACCGCACCGCATGTGTGGGCTTGAAGAGGCCCAAAATATATCGTCAGTGAGACTGTTCCCGCGCTACCGCGTAGTTTACTGCGCAAGCTTCCCGCCCAGCTAGTTTGGCCACGCGTCGGCTAGAAGAGGGACAAATCATGGGCGTTTATTGGAAAAATGCTTTGTAAAAACAAAGTGTGTGGAATTCCTTTGGTCATAAGTTTACCAGTGGGTGATGATGTCAAAGTTACATAGAAGGGTGATGTTGGACACTCGGGTGCGATAATTGATTCTGCGCTCTATAGGGCACACGGTGGAAGAAACCAACTGTGTGCAATAATGTCGAAGATCGCAGTCGAGTTAGCTATACAGATCGTGCGCTGTGAGATCGACAAGGTAAACAAATTCGAGAATGGTTAATAAAATCTAAGACCATTGCATATTAAGGACAAAATAGTGCTACCAATATACGAGTCTCATACGATGCCATTTCAATGATTGTACCACAAAAGCTCGAAATATTACAAGGTTCAAATTCCAGAGTTATATGGCTCAAATTCAAAGATTACATGGTTCAAACTATTGTTCAAATGAAATTCAGCTCATCAGCTGCAAACGCTTGTGCTGATCCGCTGAACATGGATATCATAGAGGTTTGAAGTAATATTACCACTTCTAAATCTGGTTTCAAAACCTCACAATTTTTGCAAAGGGGTCAGTCACTTAGAAGTCATGCATGGGGTTGACACGATGTCTTCCGATTACTCTGTCATCTGAAGTTCCAAAATGAAATTCAGCATTTTTGGAGCCTATTCCATTCTGCCACAGGCGCCGGCGTTGATCAACAAACCATTCATTTTTGCGAAATAAATGTAGGGCAAACCTCATTTCCTTCAACACCCTTGCTTTGAGAACAAAGAACCTAGCGAATATAATCTTCGGTAAGGTCCCTCGGTAGGAGTTCAAAGTAATTTCTGAGAGATGCAAATCTAGGCATTCGACGTAATTGTTATATTGTATCACATTATCCACCACTGGGCCTAATCTTATCTGCAAAAGAATAAAATGTGTTAGTGCCTACATGCAGTTTGGAACATTACTACATGCCTATTTGGTTTGCGGGATTTGTAAAATGCACTAAGATGCCATCTTTGACCTGACATGATTAACATGGGCATTTGATTACATTCTAAAAAAATGTAGCCTTCTTCACAAGAGGTTGGAGTGGATGAAAAGTTCCCTGAGAAAACAAGTACAGATGAATCCAAAGGAGAAATGCTTATTGATTGTAACCATATGGATCAAGCAACCAATATGGGGGGGCATGTATGTACTGAAATCCTCCAAAAGAATCCTTCAGAAATCGAAGTACATTGTCATTGTAAACTTGGAAAAAGGTGTCAAAAATTGAACTCCCTTATGGTTAAAATTTAACAGGAAAGGAACATCACCTCAATATATAGCTTCTCGAGGCACGGAAAGAATCTTAGGAAACTAACAACTTGCTCCTGGTTGGGGCGGATACATTCTACTGCCAAGACCTTCACTGTGCGCAGTTTCGGGGTCAAGCTTGTAGGAATCATTTTCTGAATGACAGACGAACAAACATCTTCAAAATTAGAAATAATGTTAATTTGTGGAAGGAGAGGTAGAAGGTGGATGTTGTACCTAAACGAGTGTGGATCCAATAACAAGTATGGAGTATTTGTCAGACGAGTAGCCCACCACTGTCAATTTCGGCGCAGAAATGACATTGATTCTTGTTGGACCTTCTTGATCAACTACAAGTAATCTCTCAAGTGCATGTGTGTCCTCAATGACCATACCGCAGTACACATCTTGTGATGTCTTCCTGCCTCACCAGCAACACACATAAATAGTCCGGAGAGTCATGGAGGTGATGTGGAAGGTACTCAACCCATTGATCGCCTGAAGACGAAGGTACGCGAGTGCAGTACAACCACGAAGCAGGCACTCCATGTCATAGTTTGAGAGGTAGACAACGACGAGCTCGAGGTGCTTCAGTCATGGTAGAATAAGAGCGGGGACGTCATTAAGGGGGAGGGGGAATGGCAGTTCCTGAACTTGGTGACGCACAACATGGGCGCGAGGCGGAGTGCGGACATTGGCAGTGACCGCATATGCCCATCATCAAAAGTAATCTCCTCAAGGTGATCTAGGGCCGGGGACCAGAACTAGTCATCAAGCTTGGCTCGGTCCTTGCTGTTGGAATGGAACTTGCCCATTCTAAGGGCTCTGGTTGGGCTAAGGTGACTGTTGAGAATCTTGGAGAACGCATCCAAGCTTTTGCGATAGCTATGGCAGAGCTCGTGGGTGTCTGTGAGGTCGAGAGGGCTGGAGTTCCATAGGAGGTGCCACCGCCGGGAAAGGAAGGTTGTCCGTGCCCCATATTTGATTGGGAGGAGGGAGATGATGACTGTCAACATATCATCATGGAGGCTGCTGATAAAGTCTAAGCCTGCTGGAGTCACTTGCGTTTCTAGCTCGCCCCACCTCTGCTTGTTGGCAGCCCCGTTCTCTACCCCCGGAGTCTCCTTGTCAGCGGCGCTTTTTGATAAAAATGGGAGTACAGGGAATATTTAGTTAAAACAGGGCAAAAGAAAAGTGTATTGGTAAGTAGAAGTTATTTGGTAGGAATATAGTAAGAAAAGGGAATAACAGTTGGTTGCTTAAATAGTACACAATTCATTTGATATTGCTGGGAGTCAACATGCGGATAGTTGAAAAGAGAACTTACTTCGAACAAAGTCTAGACGGATGATATCGTCGGGGAAGTTACCATATATCTCATGACCAGGCCCTTTTATGTGTAGTGCAATTATAGTGCCAGCTTTCAGTTCATAAAACTTAGAAATTTCTCTGCAAAAGCCAGTGCTGAAATAGGAGTCATCATGTTCATCAAGTCTTAAAGTAGCAACGATTGTAAATCCATGGTTTGTGTGCAGTATGACATCCATGTAGTGTTGATTTATGTCAAGGGAAAGATTGTGCACTACAGATTCTATTGCATAACAAGGGACGTGCTGCAGAAAATGGTAGGATTGTTAAAGAAAATATGGTAACATGCATATATGGGCCCAAATTGAAAGAACTGTACAGCAGTCGAAATCGAAGCCAAAAATTTATAATTAAACAGATAGGGTAAACATGATGTCATGGAAATATGAGAGTAATCGAAAGAACGATACATCATTAATTTGCTTAGTATAGAAAGAAGAGGGAAAAAATCCCCTTTGACGTATATGGTGCATGTAGCACCTTTTATCTAAATGTAGTAATATTTAGAATATGTTCAGGAAAGTAGGCCATGCTAGCAGATATTGGGGGAGATTGAACATACCGCGTGCATCCTCAAGTCATCTGGTACGGTTAGATGGAATGTCTGGCGGAGGCCGCAAGGTCCTGATGTGTCCGCGCACTATACACTCTATGAACGGAAGAAAACCCTCAAATTAGCTCGAATAAAAATGAATTCACGGCGATTTCAGCCAGGTGATTAAAGGAGGCAGATGAACTGGGACAACAGATGAGATAATATCTCATTAAATTAGTTCCCTTGTTCTCCATGAGAAAGAACCCTCAGTACGGCAGATTCCCAACCGAGCGGAGCTGGCTCGACCGCTAGCAGCGTCGAAAAAGTCGATTGCGATAGGCAGCGGCAAGCGGAAGTGGCGAAATGCGGTGGGCTTTACCGGCACGCTGGCGGCGGCAGTAGGCGTCGAGCTAAGTGTTTACTGCCGTGATAGGCGGTGCCATGCATAGATGCGGAGGAGCTTGTGCAGGTGTGAATGGGAACCAGAGGGGGTGACAGGCAAGGTGAGGGTTTTTGTGACGTGGGGATGGTGAGGGTTTTATTTTTTATTTTTTGAATTGGGTGGTGAGGGTTTTCTGTCCCACAAAGAATTTTGGAGGCGGCAGTTTCCTAGAGCGAACCGTGTGTGATTGATGCAATAGGCAAAATGAAAGTCATTGCACACAGTTCCAATTTTGGGAACCATGTGTGATTGACGTACTACCTCCGCCCTGGTTTGTTGGTCCCCTTTGTAATTTTTACCAAATTTTGACAAAATATTTAACTAAGTAATGTTTATGCATGCCACCAAAAATTATAACATTGAACACTATGCTCAAATACCCATCCAACAATATAATTTTTGCTGACCTACACTAACATTTTTGAGTTAAACCTTTGGTCAAAATTTGACACGAATTACAAAGGGGACCAATAAACCCAGACGGAGGTAGATTCCATCAACCGAACTGATTGCATCCATATCCCACGGTTAGACATAAGTAACATAGATTAAAGATACTCAGACATAGATAATAAGCGTACACGTACACAAGCATAGTTCAACCATAAGTACATAGTTCAACCGTCATTAAGCATACTCAAGCATACATAGTTCGATCCCACATCTCATCTCATATGCCGGCATGATCCTAAAGCTTCTCCAGGTACTTGGCATACGCACCGTGTGCCACCCTACGAGAATACTTCTGCTTGAAGGAGCCAACGGCCCATCCTCTTGCATGCGCCACAACACTTAGATACGCGTCATGAATCTTGTGGTTGCAAAATGGGCATCGATAGCCACCGTTCCAGGTCCTAATACGCCTGTTATGCATTCCCGCATAAAGCTCCCTCAGGATTTGCATCTCGTACATCCTCTAGCCATCTTCATCCTCGCTGTCCACATCTTCAGACATGACCTATACAAATAGTAAAACAAATTTGGCATCAAATCAATGATTACATGCTGTGAAGTAGGATTAGGAATTTATGGCTATTTATTTATACATATCCAGAGATTATGGTTTGATTTTTAAGCAGAGTTGTCTATGTACAGACCAATCTTGATGAAAATAATGGCACAAACATATGTAGGATATTCAAAATTAATTGTCAAGTCATGTCTAGGAATTATTAGCACGAACACTAACCCTAGTAGTATTACTAGCAGAAATCATTTGCACAGATGAAACAACTAATCACTTATCATTTGTACCATTCAAACAATCAATACACTACATGGATCTAATGAAACTTACTCAGATTTCATGGATTGGGAGAACATAGCCATAGGATTTCTATTCCAAAAAGGGGGAGGCAGGAGTAACCAGAGAAACCCTATGATCTATTTGACACATAAATGGGTATAGATGACTAACCAACTGTCTATCATCGTTGGAGTCATTGTCGGAGTGGTCGTCGGAGTCGTCGCCGGGGTCATCACTAGAGTTGGTGCGGAACTCCGCCTCCGGCTGTGGAAGCTTGACACCGTCGACGACGTCAGGGTGCAGCGATAACTAGCCGGCAATGACGGCAACCTTTGTCTCCATCTCCATGCTGTCCTCTGATGCTTTAGCAGCCCCGGCATTGCCACTCCCTCTGATGGGGCACTTTGGTGGCATCCTCATACACTGACGACTTTGAGGACTGAGAGCGGCATCGAGGATGCAAGCGAGGAGAGAGGATTGTGTGGGTGGCGAGGATGGGGGGTCCGGCCGCTCGGGCACACCATTAATATGGAGTAGTGGGAGAGAGACGGGCGGCGGTCAAGCCGATGGCTCTCCTCCCAGTGAGCGTGCGCACCCGACTGTTGGCATGCCTACCAAAGTTTCACATAGCTACTCGCACACCTCCCGATGACACTACGCAGCGAGTACGCCTCCACCAATTCACACACCTTCACGCACGCCTCCTGGTTTGCCTATGCGGCGGACTGCTCGCATGCGTCCCGTCAACTCACACCCGCTCGCACAGCACACGGGTCGCACGGCAGCACGTGAATTGTTTTTCTATTTGGATGATTAATGATGCTGCTTTATTGCTTAACCGAAGCATGGCACGTATCCATTGTTGGTCTAACACTCACGGTTTGAATAAATAATTCATTTGGGATATTGGTTCCCAATTATTAATAATCTCCCATTTGTAATTAGATAAAGATTACATCAAAACTGGTCTCAAATTTGACAAAAAAGTACAATGCCACTTTGTATTGGTGTCCATATGAAAACACGATAAGTTTCATGAACTTCAAATAAGTTTTGGATGTGCTAGAATTTAAAAATCGAGATTCTCAATGTTTGAAATTTGTTGCAATAAGTTCATGGATAAACGGAGTAATGCAATAAGAATGATGACATGATGTAGACAAGATATATCTATGTGGAGATAGACCGCATCGTTTTATCCTTAGTAGCAACGATACATACTTGTTGTTTCCCTTTCTATCACTGGGATCAAGCACTGTAAGATCGAACCCACTACAAAGCACCTCTTCCCATTGCAAGATAAATAGACCAAGTTGTCCAAACAAAACCCAAATATCGGAGAAGAAATACGAGGCTATAAGCAATCATGCATATAAGAGATCAAGGAAACTCAAATAACTTTCATGGATATAAAAAGATAGATCTGATCATATGATAGAGGCAAAGGTGTCCCGATGTTTCGATGAGATGGTGGCTATCGTTTTCTGTGGGAGTCGACCTTGACGATCCGACTACGAACGTGCGAGACGTCGCGCCTTAGCAATCGCTAAACCAACTTCCGAGGGGTTATTGACCACGCCGGAGCACGATCAACCTGACCACGAGGGCCTGTTTCCTGCGAGCAAACAAAGATCAAGCAAGAAACTGAGATTGCAATCTGGATATTGCGAATATAAGATGAAAGCTTTATTGATCTAGGTGGGGTTCTGTGACGTCTTGGTCTGGTCGTTGGACACAAACGAAGTACGCGAAGTTGCAGCTATGGCGAACTTTTAATCTAAACAAAACCCAAAGTCTAAACGACGCCCTAAGGGCTGTATATATGGAGGAAGAGAGGGGAATTTCGTGGCCCTTGAGGGTGGGGTCCGAAACCAACCCTAACTCTTGTTTCCCCACACATACGGACTCTAAAAATAGCCTATACTTAAGTATTTCGAAATTACATGGGCCTGGCCCATTAATAAGGTGACGCAGCACCTAGAATAGCCTATGGACGAATATTATGAAGTGGCATCTTGTATATTTCGTCCAAGGCTTCATGCACTCCTTATGGCGGCTTCAAAGTCCTGAAATCATCACTTGTAACTCCGTTCTTGATCCCCTTGCGCATGCCATCAACTCCATGCGTGTTCTTGCTCCAATGTTCATCCTTCTCCAAGCTAGGCCCTTCATTTGTAAGCAAAACAAATGTATCCAATTTAGGCAGCATCATAATCTCATGAACATTAGAATCATTACCAAGAAACGAAAGTACCTGGTAGTTTAATTGGCGTGCGCGAGCTCTAGTAATTGGTCCAGTATATGTAACAGTAGGGGCTGTGGGTGTAACAATGGTATTGATGTTCTCATCATCATAAACTCAAAGTTCATCAGATCACAACAAACACACCGTAAAAGAGTTACATCGTATGGATCTCCAAGAGACCACTGTATTGAGAATCAACAAAGAGAGAGAGAGAGAGAGATGAAGCCATCTAGCTACTAAATACGGACCTGAAGGTCTACAAAGAACTACTCACGCATCATCGGAGAGGCATCAATGGAAGTGGTGAACCCCATCTGAGATGGTGTCTAGATTGGATCTGGTGGTTCTGGACTCTGCGGCGGCTGGATGAATATTTCGTCGACTCCCATAGGGTTCTGGGATTTTTGGGGTATTTATAGAGCAAAGAGGCGGTCCGGGGGGCACCCGAGGTGGGCACAACCCACCAGGGCGCACCTGGGCCTCCTTACTCGCCTTGGTGGGTTGTGGCCCCCTCGGGGCACCCCCAGGTGCAGCTAGGGCCCGTTGTTTTCCTTTTGGTCCATGAAAATTCTCCGTAAAGTTTCGTGGCATTTGGACTCTCTCTGATATTGATTTTCTGTGATGTAAAAAGACGGAAAAAACAGGAACCGGCACTTGGCACTATGTCAATAGGTTAGTACCAAAAAATGATATAAATGATTATAAAACATCCAAGATTGATAATATAACAACATGGAACAATCAAAAAATATAGATACATTGGAGACGTATCACCGCCTCGCCGCGCTGCACATCGCGCCTACGCCGAACACCTACACTGGCGGCGGTGATTGGTACATGGACACCGGGGCTACGACTCACATGTTTGCTCATCCTAATAATCTTGCCTCCTTCACTCCCGCCAGCACCGACCGCCGCATCATTGTCGGCAATGGTTCCACACTCCCTATTACACATGTCGAGCACACTTATTTTCCTTCTAATTCCATGCCTATTACTTTGTCTAACATACTTGTGTCACCTCATCTTATTAAGAACCTTGTTTCTGTTTGTTGTTTAACTTGTGAAAATCCTGTTACTGTTGAATTTGACGAGCTTGGTTTTTCTGTCAAGGATGCTATAACCAGAATGGTACTTCACCGATATGACAGCCTCGACGAGCTCTATCCGGTGTATCCGTCGTCCACCTCCGCCACTGCACCGTTTGCTCTCTCCTCTGGCGTCGATCTCTGGCATGCTCGTTTGGGTCATCCCAACCCCGTCACACTTCGTCATATTCTTAGGAGTTTCAGTTTCAGTTGTAATAAGATAGAGGATCACACTTGTCATGCATGTCGTGTCGGCAAACATGTTTGCCTCCCGTTTAATAACTCCACCACCATAGCTTCTTTTCCTTTTCAGTTGATTCGTAGCGATGTGTGGACCTCTCCGGTTCCTAGTAACTCAGGCTATTTATATTATCTGGTTATCCTTGATGATTATTCTCACTATGTATGGACGTTTCCTTTACGATGAACGTCGGATTCACTCTCCACTTTGACGGCTTTTTACTCCTATGTCAGCATGCAGTTTGGGCGTCCCATCCTTGCTCTTCAGACTGACAATGGAAAAGAGTTTGACAACCTTGCCTTCCACACTTTTCTGTCGCACCACAGCACAGTTTTGCATCTCACATGCCCGTATACTTCACGGTAGAGCGGTCGAGCCGAATGCATCCTTTGCAATCTGAACAACTGCGTTCGCACGCTCCTATTCCATGCTAATGTGCCGCCTCTTTTCTAGCCGGACGCAGTCGCTACTGCTTCACTTCTCCTTAAGCTTCGCCCCTGCCGCCCACGGTGGAACTATGCACCTCACCATCTTCTTTTCAGTATGCCCCCATCTTATTATGGCTTGCGTATTTTCAGGTGCCTTTGCTATCCTAGAACTGCCGACTCCGCTCCTCACAAACAAGCACCTTGTTCTGTCGCTAGCATCTTCATTGGCTACCCCTCTAACTCCAAGGGATATTGGTGCTACGATCCGTCTGCTACTATGTGTTCACCTCCCGGCACGTTTACTTTGATGAGCATGTGTTTCCGTTTCAGCAGGTACCCCCAGCTCTTCCTCCCGCCACCGGTGACATGGGATCCTCGACGCCTCTCCCAGGGCGCTTTAATGCCTCTCTTGGCATGCCTCCTGGCTTTGAGGCACGCCCCCCGGTGCCCCGGACACCGGCCCCCGCGGCCCCCCGCCCCCCTGGCGCCCTTGGCCCCCTCTGCGGCCCCGACGCCCATGGCCGCTCTGGTCACCCACGCCTGTACGGACGTTTTTCGCCCGAGATCGCGCTACGCCTCGGGTGACTATGTCCATGCGCGTCCACCTCTGAGCCATTGCCGTTGCTGTCCTCCGTTCGAGCTGCTCTTCCTGACCCGCTCTGGATGGCTGCGATGCAAGAGGTGTTTGACGCCTTGTTGCGCAACCGGACGTGGCAGCTTGTTCCCTGTCCCTGACACACCAACGTGATTACCGGGAAGTGGGTCTTTACACACAAGCTCCGTCCTAATGGTTTCAGATAGCATGCTGGTATCGACTTCACCGACACCTTCGCTCTGGTAGTCAAGCCCGGCACAATACGCGCGGTTATCCACCTTGCAGTCTCTCATGCTTGGCCGGTGCACCAGATGGACGTCTCCAACACCCATCGGGTTTTTGACGCGGCACTTCCAGACCACGTGTGCTTGCTTTCGTGGTCCTTGTACGGACTAAAGCAGGCTCTGTGTGCTTGGTACCAGCGCATCGTGGCACTTCTCCGCCAGCTTGGGTTCAGCTCCACCCGCTTGGACACCTCGCTCTTCGTCTATCATCAGGGCTCTGACACGGCCTACTTGCTTCTCTATGTCGATGACATCTTTCTGACAGCATGTACAGCTGGTCTCCTCAGTCAGCTTATGGCTCGTCTTCGCGCTGAGTTCGCCATCAAAGACTTGGGGTCCTTTGCACTACTTCCTCGGTGTCGAGGTGGTGGGCCGTCCAGATAGCTTCTTTCTTCATAAAGGGAAGTACGCTCATGACCTCCTGGAGCGCGTCGGCATGCTTAACTGCAAGCCTGCCGCTACGCATGTTGATACGAAGGTCAAGCTTTTTGGCATGGATGGTTCTCCTGCTTCGGATGCTGTTTTCTATCGGCCTATCGTTGGTGCCCTCCAGTACATGCTCCTCGAGACGTTCATTGGGCTGCCATCAACCGGATTCTCCGCTATATCTGTGGCACCATGGATCTTGGCGTCATGCTTCATGCCTCCGCTGACACCGCCCTCACCTCCTAATCCGATGCAGACTGGGCGGGCTGTCCTGACACTCGTCGCTCCACTTCGGACCCTCACTTATCTCGTGGTCATCCAAGCAGTAGCCTACGGTCTCTCGTTCTAGTGATGAGGCTGAGTATCGTGCGGTGGCCAACGCCATCGCCGAGTGTTCGTGGCTTCGCCAGCTACTTCAGGAGCTCTCTTGACTTGTTGACCATGCCACGGGGGTCTACTGCGACAACGTCTCGGCGGTCTACCTCTCCGCTAACCCGGTGCATCATCGACGGACCAAGCACATTGAGTTGGACATTCATTTTGTTCGGGAATAGGTGGCCCTTGGCCATATTCGTATTTTACAGGTCCCTACTTCCCATCAATTTGCCGATATCATGACCAAGGGCTTTCCTACGGTGTCATTTGAGGACTTCCGGTCCAGTCTTTGCGTCAGCCACGGTGCCGCTTCAACTCCGGGGGGTGTTCATGTCGGATTTCGGGTTCTGGCAAAACCCTTGAGGTTCGAACACTGGGGTGCGCATGAAGATCTCTCCTCCCTCTAGCTCGCGCATGTCGTGATCTCACGGCCTAGCTCGACGAACCCAAAGAACAGGAGACACAAGAGTTTATACTGGTTCGGGCCACCGATGTAGTGTAATACCCTACTCCAGTGTGGTGTGGTGGATTGCCTCTTGGGCTGAGGATGAAGAGTTACAAGGGAAGAACAGCCTCCTGAGGAGAGGTGTTCTTGTGCTTGGCGAACTTGTGTGGTTGGGGATGATCTGGATCCTCTCCCTATGGTGGTGGCTAGTCCTATTTATAGAGGCCCTGGTACTCTACCCAAATATTGAGCGGGCAGGGATCCAATGACAGCCAAATTCGAAGGGAGACAACTAGTACAAGTTATCCTGACTAAAGGTGGTCTTCGCCTGCCAAAGCCTCTGGTGGTGACGCCGTCTTGGGCTCCACGGTGACCTCCGTCCTGCCGTCCTGCTAGCCTTGGTCTCGTTGCACCAATATGGAAACCTTTGCCTGATGCCTCGGGACTCCGCGCCTGCGCTTGCCCCTTTAGCACCAAAGAGGAAGCGAGGACACTATGCGCGCTGGCGCCCGCCTGGCTCTAGTCGTCATGGCTTGCGTCATAGAAACCTCGCGAGGTGTCCCTTGCCTTGATCTCTCCTCCCATCGCGAGCCTACCTGGTGAAGCTGCTCCCGTGGAGGGGTTGTGTCATCCGCCTCGCGAGGCTTGGCCCCTCGCGAGGGTCTTGAGTGTTTGCTGGTGAAGATAGGCCATACAGGGCCGCTGGTGGAGCCACGCCGCAGGCCGCAGGCAAGCAAGTCTGGGGACCCCCGTTCCCAGAACGCCGACAGTAGGCCCCAGGCCCAAGGCGCACTCGGACTTGGCTTCTAAGTGAAGCCAAAGGGCAAGTGTGGAGCGCCGCGGGCCCCAACAGCCTGCGGCCCTACTTGACGCGTGTCGATTGATTGGTCCTGGGCGTCTCCACTTCCCCACGCTGCCTCGGCAACTGCCCGACTTGACGAGTCCTTGCTGCATGAAGAAAAAGATCATTATTACCTTAGATCGTGGAGGCCGGCGGTAGGCCTCCCATTGTCTATAAATGGGAAGAGGGGGGCGGAGCCCTTGTCACCCATCTCTTCCTTCGCTTCTCCCGCTCCTTCTTCTTCCTCGCTTCATCGCTTGCTGCATCAACCATGGCGCCAATACGAAGGTTCTTGGCCGCGGAGAAGGGAAAGACTCCCCTTGACGAGCCCGAGCCACTTCCGCCGAAGAAGAGGCTGTCCCATCATCGCAACATAGAAGTGAGGCCGGAAGTGTCGCGGCCATGGTACGAGCGGCCACCTCCTGGGTATCTGTTTCCTTTGTACGCCCAAGCTGAGGTCTCCGGAGGGAGGGGCGACGAGCGCCGCCGCCCGCGCTGGGGCCGTGGTTGCCGCGCCGTGGTAACGCACGCCGTCGCCCCAGGGGTCCATGCCGCGGACTCCTCGCATGAATTCGTTCTCTGGGAGGCGATGCCTCCGCGCACTTGGATTCGCTTCTCGCAGTTCTTCGCCGCCGAGATGCCGCTGAGGGGCCCCCTCAAGCTTTGGCTGCGGCACGCTGACTGCGATGCCCCGGCGACTGGGGCATAGGTTGAAGCCGTCTCCTCCGGGAGGATCTTCATGACTCGTGGCTGGGGCGAGGTCGCTCGAGTCTGCCGTGCGGAAGGTGCCCTCGCCATCCACTTCGAGTAAGATGGCGTCTCCATGATGTTGTTCAAGGTCTTCGACGAGGAAGGCCGCCACTTGGAGTGCTGCCCTGAAGGGGGTCGTCAGGACGGTGCAACGGCCGATGCCGAGCCTGCCGCTGGGCTCTCCAGCAGCTCCTCTAGCGACAGTGGTGACTCCTGGTGGTCCAGCGACTCTCGCGAGCTCGTCCAGACTCCAGAGACAAGCGACGATAGCTACGTGCCTCTGAGCTCTCGCCGGGCCCGGAGCAAGGCCGCAGCATCCGGCCGCCGCCGTCGCTGATCTCGACGGGGTTGGCGCCGGCCTCCCGTGGCCCACTGTTGATGATGTCGTCGGCTTCCCCGATGCGTGTAGATAGAGCTCCTAGGAACTCCCTTATTTTTGTTCCCTGCAAGGAATCGAAATGGACCCCATGAGGGTGTGTAAAGTGTCTGTCCTGTTTTGGCTCGGTCTCCCCTTTCCAACCCCACGACAGCTTCCTGCTCTACACTGATAGGTCCCGGTCCCCAGGTAGGCTACATCCGTTGCTGGTATGCCAGTCGTGGTGCCATGGTCAAGGCCAGGATGTCAGCGGCCCGAGGTCTAGTAAGAGCTCCTGAGGCGCGATGCTCAGGAGGTCCCCTTTAGCGCTCAAGCAACTACCGAGAGGCAGGAAAGGGTGGCGATGTTTCCGTAACAAGGCTGCCACGGGTGAGGATCCTATGTTGTAGCATTGGGTCGATCCAGGCGCGAGACTTATCATGGCATTCCAGAGCTGGTTCCTTGTGTTGCGCCAGACTTGTGTGTCGACCACTGTTGGGTAGCTAGGCTAGGCCCGTGCGAGCCTCCCCCTCTTCTCCATGCTCTTATGTGTGCTCTGCATCCTCAGGTCCCGGCCCTCGAGCGAGCTCAGCTGTCGCTGGTATGCCAGGTCGCGATGCCGTGGTCAAGGCCAGGGGGTGAGGGCTGGAGAGCCAGTAAGAGCTCCTGAGTCGCGATGCTCAGGAGCACCCCTTTTAACGCGCAAGCAAATCGCACGGGAGAAGAAGGAGCCTGTGCTACCGCCCGATGTCGTCCTCAGGAGGTCCATATAGGTTAGCACGAGGAGGGACATAGATCTCCATGATGATTGTCGGTCTGCCGCAGGCCGCTTTGCAAGAAGGTGAAGGCACTGAGGGTCTGGTGAGGTGACGTGTGCGGGCGTGCCGCGAGCCAGAGCTCGACCGCTCAGATTTATGAGCATTGCAGGGACGGACCCGAGAACAAGCGCCATGCCGACATGAGAGGTTCCTGCGACGGACGATAATCAAGCAGGCGGTGACAATAGGTAGCTTATGCATGGAAAGCAAACTAGCTTAGGTAAATGCAAGAACGATACATGCCACTGGGTTGGACCCGAGCGGCATGGGGATGATGCAGCCTGAGGGGCGCCCCCGGCAGAGTAAGCTAAAGACGTAAAAGGATACACACCACAGGGACATACCCACGCGGCCTGGGAATGATGTAGCCCAGGGGGCACTCCCTGCTAAATTAACTTGGAAAATGTCACCTGGTTTGGTTGTTGAAGGAGTGTTGGGGTAGCTGAAGGCGCGCTGAAGAAGTCGCTCCTCACGAGCCATCGTGACCCAGAGCCTCTGGAGGCTCTAGAGGCTCAGGTGGCCTCCTGAGGACCGTCTCCATCTCCACTAGGACTGCGTGATGCCTGGCCTCCTGACCTACCAGGATGCTCCGTAGGTTGCGGTGGAAGGTGGCTGCTACGCTCGGCAGGCCGAACGACATGCGCACGTAGCTGTGCGGTGGACCCTCACACCGACCAGCACGCGAAGGCCAGAAGCGCTCCTGAGATGCGGCCCTGTTGAGCCCTGAGATGTAGATGCGACGCGCAGCTCACCACCCTCGGCCGGGTGGGGAGCTACACCAGGTGGGCGGTGGTCACAGCGTACCGCCCTTGCTTCCTGAAGCTCCTGAATGGTCTTGACGATGAACTCCTGAGCGCCGGGTGCTCCTCGCCTGGTGCCCTCCTGAGGGAAATGCGCCACGAAGCACGCCTCCACCTGGTGCCCGAGTGCCTCCCTTGTGATGCTGGCTAGGTCCGAGGCCCTCCAGAAGAGAGTTCCCGAGCCCTGCCCGAGTGAGGCGCCCCAGGCACGGGTGCCGATCCTGAGGTGGTGCCGTTGGAGGCGCCGCTCCCCTGAGGCCTAGTGTGGAGTAGCTTCTTCTTCTTGTTGTGGCTGGCCTCAGGAAGCTACTGCATATATGCGCTGTCAGGGTCCCCGACTGCTGTAGCTTGGAAGGCGTGCTCGAGGGAGCACACCGCGTCTCTTTCTTCGTAGGAGACTGTGATGATTTCGCCGCTTCCCGGCATCTTGAGGACGTTGTAGCCATGGTGGGTGACTGCCATGAATTTGGCTAGCGCTCGGTACCCGAGGATGTCATTGTACGGCAGGCGGATGTGGGCGACGTCGAAGTTGACAAGCTCGGTGTGGTAGTTGTCACGCTGGCCGAAGGTGACAGGGAGACGGACTTGCCCTGTTGGGGTGGTGGAGCCATCAGTCACTCATGAGAACGGCTTGGTGGGCTGGAGCTGATCGTGTGGCACTTGAAGGCCGACGAACGTCTCGATGGACAGGACACTGAGCCCTGCGCCGCCGTCAATGAGGGTCTTCGTGACTTGGACATTTCTGATGACGGGTGAATGGAGCATCGGGAGAATGCCGGCGGTTTCCGCGCATTTGAGCTAGTCCGCCGAGCTAAAGGTGATGGCGTACTTGGACCATCTGAGCGGGCGTGTGGCCTCGATCTTGGGGAGGGCTGCATTCACCTCGCAAGAGAACAACTTGAAGATGTGCTGGGAGGCTGGGGCCTGAGCGCCACCCAAGATGCAGGCGATTGCGCGCAGCTCCTGGAAGCCCCCAGCCCCTTCGTCCTATTGGTGGTTGGCGTTCCTCCTTGGTGATGGCACCATTAGAGGGAGACCAGGATTGCCCTAAGGATGGTCCTCGTGAGGCTGGTCCCTCCAGGAACCCTCACGAGGCTGGTCCTGCCAGCGGTCCTTGCGAGGCTGGTCACGCCACTCCTGACGGGGCCCGCGGTCATCCCAACGTCCTCCACCTCGTCCACCTCCTCGGCCGTAGCCCCGGTCGTTGTGCTCGGGGCGTTGACCGAAGTGTCCATCTCGAATGGCCCTGAGCTCTTGACAACCGTTGGTGTTGTGGCTGCGCACGTTGTGGGAGGCGCAGAACGTACGACTGCCCTTGGACGACTCGGGAAGGTCTCAGCCGCACTTTGTGTCTGGCTCTGCCGCGAGTATGGCCACCCCTTTGCGCTTTCACGTGCTTGACCTTGGCCTTCTTCTCCTCTGGATTCGCAACAGGGAGCTCGAGGAGGGAGAGACGCCCCTCTTCAGCTCTTGCATTCTTGGTTTCTATGTTGAACAGCTCCAAAGTCATGCACAGCTCCTCATGGATGGTGATCTCCTCATTCATCTTGATGTCATGGACGCCATCGCAAAAAGCTGAGATGATGGCCTCGTCCATCACCTTGGGGATGTTGAGGCGCAAGCTGTTGAAGCACTGGATGTACTTCTACAAGGTCTCTCCCCGCTGTTGCTTGATGCGGCACAGGTCACCCACGCCCGGGGGGGGGGGGTCGCGAGTGCCCTGGAAGTTGGCGACGAAGTGGTCGCGCATCTCATCCCAGGAGGACATCGAGCCCGGGGGCAGGTTCAGGAGCCATGAGCGGGTGCCCACGTTGAGAGCCATGGGGAACCAGTTCGCCATGACCTTTTCGTCGCCGTTGGCCGCCTCAATGCTCAGCTCGTAGAGCTGCAAGAACTCCGTAGGGTCGGGGGTACCGTCATAGAGAGGAGGCAGATCCGTCTTGAATTTGCCTGGCCAGACGACGCTACGCAGCTCAGGAGTGAAGGCGCGGCAGCCTGCTGTTGCCACCGTGGCCCGTCGTGGAGGCGGAGCTTGATCTTGGTGTCCCCGTGCTGCCACGGCAAGTGGAGCATGTCCCTGCCGGGGCAAGGGATCCTGATGTGGCGTTGCTGGGAGCGGTGGAGCGTTTTCTTGCGGATGGGGGACCTCTTGGCAGCTTCTTTCTTCGAGCGCGGGCACACGGCACGGTGGATCATGCCGCGGGACCGCACATCTTGGAGCGAGGATGCCATCTTGACGCGGAGGGGGCGGAGGCACTCCATGAGCCGCGCGTCTCGGCACGAGGACGCCATCTTGATGCAGAGGGGGCGGAGGCGCTCCGTGAGCCTCGTCGCCCACAGCTGGGGGTGGGCGAGGCAGCGAGAGGGATGGTGCAAGAGAGGCCCCAGCGGCGCTGACGATCTCAGTGATGCGGTCCAACGAGTCCTCATAGAGGTTGTCGGATCATGGGTTCTGGCAAAGCCCTCAAGGTTCGAACACTAGGGTGCGCGTGAATATCTCCTCCTACCGATCCACGTCCTAGCTTTGCAAAGATCTTACGGGCTAACTCGAGGGACTCGCAACACAAAGACACAAGATTTATATTGGTTCAGGCCACTGTTGTGGTGTAATACCCTAGTCCAGCGTGTGGTGGTGGATTGCCTCTTAGGCCGAGGATGAACAATACAAGGGGAAGAACAGCCTCCCGAGGAGAGGTGTTCTTGTGCTCGGTGAACTTGTGGTTGTTCTGGTCTCTCTTGATCTGACCGATCTCCCTAACTATGGTGATGGCTAGTCCTATAGAGGCCCTGGTCCTCTCCCCAAATATTGAGCGGGAAGGGAGCCAACAACTGCCAATTCGAAAGGGGATAGCTAGTACAGCTTATCCTGATAAAAGTGGTCTTCGCCTGTCAAAGGCTCTGGTGGTGACGCCGTCTTGGACCCCTTTGTAGTAGGTCGTTGCCGCTGGATGACCAGGACCCTAAGGAGGCCATCACACCCCAGCTGGTTGGGGGTGGATGAACAGGTCCCCGTGGAGGCTCTATGGATACTAGCCTGTGGAGGCTGGAGGACGACGATGGATGAACAGTACCTCGTGGAGTCTAGAACGAGAGGCAATTGACGGTGGATGAACAGTAGCCTATGGAGCCCCGTTTGGCGGTACACCACACCCCTCCCGATGAACAGGACCCCGTTTCAATGGTAGGCGCTCCATAACAAGTCTGTTTCCTCCTTTTTGTGGTACGCCACACTCCTCTTGATGAACAGGATCATGTTTCGACTGTAGGCGCTCCAACAAAAGTACGTGTCCTACGTTTTGTGGTATGCGAGACCCCTCCCGATGAATAGGATCCCATTTTGACAATAGGCAGTCGAACAGAAGGACATTTCCTCCATTCTACGGTACACCAGGCCTCGTTTCAGATGTTTCGTCCAAGCCAGTTGGCTACCAATGAACACGACACATTCCATTGCCACCTGATGAACACGATGCAATTTCTCTGTTCCAACCCAGCCGGTTGGCTGCCGATGAATAGGCCACCATTGCTGCCATCCGCTGCCCCTCCATCAACGGCAACACCATCCTCGGAGGGCACGTTGCACCTCAAGTGCTTCAGCTTCACATAGTTGTTTTTCTTGACATTGTGCCTCGGCATCTTGTGCATCTTAGTGTTGTCGAGCTTGCTCTTCCTCTTCTTGATGACATTGGCATTGCCGTTCTCATGCTTGCACAAAAGTAGCTTGGTTTTGATGGTGTCGTTGCTCTTGAGAGTCATTGTTGTGTAGAGGATTGCGGTTTGCTTGACGATCTTGACGCGTGACATGTCGAAGAGTGTTCGATGTAGGAGTACTTGAGCCGGAGATGTGGTCGTCGGAGTGTTGACTTGAGCGGCTCCTTCTTGTGTAGGACGACGAGGTAGAAGAGCGTTTGGCCATCATGGTTCGAATATCCTCCTTGAGAGATGCCATGGATGTGTTGAAGTAGTCGCTTGTAGGTTGCTCGGTGAGTCACAAGTCGGTGGCGAGGTTGTCGATGCGTTTGTTTATTGCTTGTTGCTCTTGATGCAAAGCTCATTATGCACCAAAGAGGTGGCTCTTTGTGACGTAGTAGGACATGTCGTCGTCTTACTCGATGAAGAGTGGGTTGGTAAAAGTACTTGGCCTATCCATCATTCCAAACAAATATGTGAGTGGTAGAAAGAGAAGAACTTATACCAAATGTACCTTGACCGATGTTGAAGATGGATCAATGATCACTCAAATGTGGAACAAGGAAATAGCACAATTGGTACCAATTCTTGTCGGTTTCTCACACCTACACAAGTAAAAGCTTATTGAGGAGCTTGGTGAGGATGGTGGTACAAAATTTGACGCAATTGTTAGTGATACTCCGTAATATTGAAAAAGATTCGCAAAGTCGCAAATGTAACAAGTAGAGCAATAGCAAGATGTGGTACACGGAAACACACACGCAAATAGATAAGTGGGGTTGTGCAACCAAGGAATGAGCCAAAATGTGGAATCCACGAAAATGCTCTTGTTGCATAACTCTAGAGAGACGCTAGCACGATTGCACAATAGGCGGATACGAGACTTGTGGACGACCTACTAAGCAAAAATTCAACGACTTCTATCCCAAGTATGCTATGTGTATGGTATTTCGGTGATCTGATCCAAGATGATCTAGTATGACAATCTTAATGTAGTATGATGCTATGGTTCTTGCTTATAAGCACTTTTCTTATCTTTTCTCTTTGCTTAGAAGCTTGTTTGGCTCTTCCTCTTTTGAGCTCTTTTCTCATGCAAAACTTCAAGCACCAAGATAGCAATTGTTTATGTGATGAAAAATTTGTGACACAAAAGATGATACCAAGATATGGACCAATGATATGATATGTATGCAATGGGAAGTATGACCACAAATGTGCACAAGTGACGTTGCCGGCAATACTCAAAGGCTAGTCTCGATGGGTAAGATATGCAAAATTGGGCTATGATGGTTATCAATGCAAAGGCAAGGAGTACACGAAGAGTCGTCGAGGTTACCGTCCTTGCTTATGGTTGATGGTGTCAAAATCGTTGAGTGGTTGTTGTCAATGACGAGTCTGTGGCGAAGATGAGTGGCGGTGATGTCGATGTCGAACCGTTCCTAGTTAGCCGAAACAACCTAGGGAACGATGAACCACAACTCAAATTCTCACAATTAGATGTCAAACGGTGGTAGCGGGGAGCGGTGGTATGGTAGAAAATGTCTAGGGTTTGCAGAAGTTAGGTGGTGGCAGTCGAAGTGGGTATGCGGAGGCGTAGGTGGCAGTGGTCAAAAACTGCACAAAATGCAGTTTTGGCAGAGATAGCCAGATGATCCGGGCGAGGGGCCGGATGATCCTGGCGTGTCCGGATGATCCGGGCATGTCAACTGCGCACGGGGATGCTCGGGATGAATTCGAAAACGGGGACAAATTTGAGGATTTCATGGATTTTGGATGGATTTCAAGGTGGAGATGGTGGGGAATGGTTAGATCCACTTCGAACACAACAAATTCATGGATCAAAATCAACAAAACTTCATCATACCAAGAAATCACAAAAAATGGGGATATTATTGGTGGGGAATTTTCGAAATTGGGACAAAATCAACAAAACTAGGCTAGAAAGAAGGGGTGGGGGCTCCAAATTCATGATCAACGTGGCTCATGATACCAATATGATGTAGGGTAGAACCCTAGATGGACGATCTTTCACGAAAGGAGCGGATCCCGTGATGAACACGAGGAGAAATCATGAAGGGAAACACGAGAGAATCACTCAAACCAACAAGATACTGTCACACATATGCTAGATCCTCAAAACACAAAAGAGATACACGATCCACGATCAACAAGGAAAGATACATAGGGTAACCGGTTCTTCTCCGTGAGGAGGTCTTGAGTTCTTCCCGTTGGGGGTCTTGAAAGTGGATCTTCTCCAAAGAGGAACGGTCTCTCTCGAAGGAGTAGATCCGGGTGGATGAGCAAAGCTCTATCTCTAATATGAGCTAATCCTTTGCTACTCCTAGAAAAGTGAAGGAGGAGTCGTATATATAGGCAAAGGGGGTGAAGGGGTTCATAGGCCTCGGCCTGAAAAGGACACGCAAGTGGTGGTCCGGATGATCCGGATGGCCAGCGGGGTGATCCGGGCTTCAGGGTCCCGGATGGTCCGGGAGGTGGTTCGGATGGGGCAAAGAGGTTGGCGACATCGATGGTGGCTCGGATGTCCGGAGGGGGGTCCGGATGTCCGGCTGGGGTCCAGACAATCTGGGACACGTCCGGATGGTCCGGCTTCATGGTGAAGCTTCAGTCGATTCGGGTGCTCTCGGGCGGATTAGCTGGATCGTCCAGACCGGGGTCCGGATCGTCCGGTCTCTGTACGGATCATCCAGGACCTCGTCTGGATCGTCTGGCCAGCCTGGGACTTGGCTGAATTCTTCTCCATCTTCATGCATGTCTTCCTTCTTCGATTCTCCTTGCTCCTTAGCTTCTTCATGGCCAACTCCTTGGTACCTGAGTATGCATAATGTCTTCGTTTGAGGTAGTAGCCATGTCTCACGTGCATCAATGTGGAATTGTGAGAGGAGAGATGTCACCTCTGTTTCGAGAGCTCTTGCATGTGCTCGTGTCATGGGTCCACTAGGAACTTGGTGAGACGATGATAGGTCCATGGAGATGACCTTGGGATGCTCTGTATCACGTCCCCCTTAACGTACGAACAACCCTCATGAAGGAAACGTGAGCAGCGTCTAAGCTAATCGGGAGTCCTCCGTACCTTTCCTCACCAGCTTTTGCCTGGGAGGGACGCAAGAAGACTAGGTACTGATGACCTGGTGAGGTGGGATGTGCTAGGCTTGTCCTGAGCATAGCCCCTGGGGAAAGCTGCGCGATAGGACCGTACGAAGAGCCGACAGGCTATCTTGACGTTGGTGCGGCCACTAGGGCACCTAAGTTGTTTATTCACCTACGCGGAGCACAGTGCTTCCACTTATGCATGGTCATAGTCGCACCTAGATCATGTCATCCGCCAGCGCGGAGCATGGGGCGTCCACTGGTGCGTGGGTGGAAGTTCCCTCGAGAGGTGACTCCGGGGTCTGTACAGCCCCGTTCGTACACGTGGCTAGAACAATAGAACTTGGAGGAGGTGTATCTGGACACCCGTGAGCCAGCGCAGCACTCACAAGGCCCTACCTCAAAGCGGGTTGCGCCTGGATTTTTGTCGCGAGGCACGCTCTGGGAACCTGTGGAGCGGGGAGGGGGGCTGCGCTAAATGCCCGTCTGGAGGTTATCGATGAGAAGGCCGGACAACAATGACCCCAGGAGGTGACGTGAATGGGACCGGCCTGCCAGACAGAGCTCATCCATTTGTTTTATCAACGCTGCAGAGACGGACCCGGGCACAGACACCGTGCCAAGTCTTCTCATGCAATGATCCCACGGAAAAACACCCGGCGTGCGGCTACCGCTATGGCGAAGTGCCGAAATGCGGTTATATGAATGGGGTCGCACGCCCATACTCATCCACACGCGATTAGCTCATGCGAGAACAAGGCACCAAGGACCCAGGGAGGTGACATGCACGGGAACTCGCCCGTGGCACCGAGCTCGGTCGCTTGGATTTGAAAACGCTGCAGGGACGGACCCGAGCACAAACGTCGTGACATTCCTTAATCATGAGGCGGTCGTGGGCAGGTTTTGCGAGGGTGCAGCGACATCATGGTGACGAAGCACCGGGAATGCAAGTTGGAATATTTGGGAAATTCATAATGGCACAGCCAGTTCTGATACATGCTGAAAATGGTACAGCTGCGGGGCTAGGCTCTGGCATCCTGAGGATGATGTAGCCCGAGGGGCGCTCTTAATTAAACAAAACAAAATGTCACCTGGCACTATTATTGTATAAGAATTGAGGTAGCTTAAGAAATGTGCCGCGGAAGCTGCTCCTCATGAGTTTGGCGACTTCGAAGGCCTGGGGAGCTCGCGAGGCCTGTCGGGCTCGCGAGGGTCCGGGACCTCTTTCGACATGACCGCCTGGCACCTGGCCTCGTGAGACGCCATTGCACGTTCGCGAAGCGCTGGTACGGGGCGCGCACGTTCAGTAGGCAAAATGGCATGCGGTCGTAGCTGTAGGGATAGCCCACACTACGGCCGACGCGGGATGGCCAGAAGAGGTCCTACGAAGCAGCGCTGTTTAGGCTCGGCATGTCGAGCAGACGCGTAGCTCGCTGCCCCTGTCAAGGGCCAAAGCTGCACTTGGGGGCCGTGCAGGGCGACACTCTCATAGCGCATGGCCCTTGCCTCCTAAAGCTCCTGGATCGCCTTGGTGATGAACTCTTATGCACCTCGCACCTCACGTCGTGCGCCTTGCTCGCGGGGGCACGCATGAAAGCACGCCTCCGAGTGGTGCCTGAGCACCTCCCTCATTGCATTGGTCAGGTCAGAGGCTCTGCAGATGAGAGCCCCCAAGCTTGTCCTGCGGGAAGCGTCGGGCACGCCTTCTGATGAGAACATGACTACCTTGGATACGACCAAAAATATTGCATACATGCATATTTGTCAGGTGATTTCTAATGCAAACTATTCAATAATCTATTTATGTTATCCAGAACAAAAATACTTCACACACTTTTGTGTTTTGTCTAATTGCAGGTGTATGGGACATTTGTACAATCCACATATGAAGATAAGGGAAAAGTACAAGTTTAGGTTCTGTTCAAAAAGTCCTCTCACGTCACTTTTGGGCCAAGAGAAGATAGAGTCCAAGTCTCTCACGTTCTGGATTCAGATTCGGACTGCATAGACATACCTGACTCAAAACGTCAACAACTTTTTCATACGGACTCCGAATTGGGTGATTCTTTTTTTGTTGGAAACTAGATTTCGTGCTCTTTCCAACCCAATTGGATTCACCTTCAAATTCGTTCGGAGCGTTGACATACAGACGAAACAATCTGACGTTGCAGCAGAATCCGAGTCAAACTACAAGCCCAAAGGTGTTGCATCACCTCCACTTGGGCCCATGAGCCTTGTACGACCTAGGGATAGTTTTAGGCTGCCTTGGGACGTCCTCCCACCTCCTTGGCCGCTACCCCTTGCTCCTATATAAGTAGATCCATCTAGTAGCTTTTTCCTGGGGATTTGTTTAGTTAAAAGTTAGCCATTGCAACTTCGTGTACTTCGTTTGTGTCCAACGACCAGACCAAGACCGCTTCCGGATCCCCACCATTATCAATACTTCATATATATTTGCGATATTCAGATTGCTTTATCATATTCTTGCTCGTTCCTCGATTGCTTGCAGGAATAGACCTTCGTGGTCAGGCTGACCGTGCTTCCAGCATCGTCAGTAACCTCAAGAGATTGGTTTAGCGGTTGCTAAGGCGCAATGTCGTGCATGTTTGTAGTCGGATCGTCAAAGTCGTTTCCACCAAATCGATAGTTATCAGCTCATCGAAAGATCAGGACCCTCACCTCTATCAAGTGGTATCAGTTTTCAGGTTGCTCGGTGAGAATTTCCAGTTTTCCTAGATTAGATTTATTTTCTTACCTATTGTCGAAGAAAAAGCCACAAAAAAGAGTTAGATCTATTCATCCTTGGTCCAAGCCAATCTGAGCCTTTGCAATTTTTCTTTTCATTGCTTGCATAGTTGAATTATCGGTTGCATCGTCGTGTCGAGTTGCTGGTCTTAGTGTCTAGTTCGTTTAGAGTTCCGAGTTCTGTTCACATTAGTCACGCCACCGCTGCATCATTATATCTTCCGCTGTCCACCACCCATCCATCAATTTCCACCACGTGCTACCCACCATTCATTGTCATAATAATAGTTGAGATCGTTCACATCTTCGCTTGATCCAATCTGCATCTTATCTAGTTTGTTTTGAAAAGAGGGAGAAAAAAAGAGAGAAAAAACGAGAGAAAAAAAAGAGAAAAAAGTCAGAGAAAAAAAGGAGAGAAAGGAAAAAAAAGTGTGAGGAAAAAAAGAGAGAAGAAAAAAAACAAAATTCGGATCTTTTTAGACTCAATCTCATAGTTGAATTCGGATTGGAATCTGTTTTGTGCACTGTTCAGTAAAACAGGCATAACTTCCTCATACGAAGTCCGTTTTGCCTCCGCGAGTACTCAAATGAAAGCTAGCGACGAGCCTCATCTAAATAGTTGAAGAAGCTATTTCAATATTTGGCACCTCAAAATGGGCTTCTAAATAGGTCTTTTTGCCCTCCGAAGTTCATGAACACAGCTTATTCCAGTTTTTCAGGCCAGTTTTCGAATTTTTTGACTCCTCATATCAACTCGGAATTGAGTGATTCCTTTTGTGTTTGAAAGCTTGAGTCAATACCATTCTTGAAAAAAAAATCAAAAAAATCGGCACAAATTTTTCAGAGGAAAGTTGGAGACAAAGTTGTTGATATATCCTGCTTGGCTGTTGTTTCACATCATTATCTTTACTGCCGTTGTGATCTTCACTTATATCTTGCTGTCCAGAGCTACTTAGTATCCTTCATTGATGCTAGTTGTGCTACGACGTGACCTCATTAGTGTTCTAGGCTCGCGTCTCTAGTTCGGTCTAGCCTAGGACCAGCACAGTACCGTCGTTGAGCGTTTATTCAACATTGCATCTCTGAATTGATTATTGCTAATCTTTTGCTACCATATATAGCCAACCCAGCTCCACATATTTCTACACCATGTATACGTACGTTCCTCTGGCAATCGCTTTACACAATCTTCAGAGTTATTTGACACCGCTGGTTGCCTGTCACCACCTGCTGCTTGGTAAGAACTTGTAAGATATTGATATTTGCTTTACTGTGAGCGCTTTACCACCACACCCTAGTAGTTCATAGGAACATTATTCTTGAATTTTGTTTCTTGTTTCTACTAATCATGACAGGTTCCGAAGATAGAAGTTCTTGGACGACGGACACATCTTCACCATCACGAGAGTTGGGACAACACACACAAGCACATGGTCAGGTTATCTTTTTACTGTCATTTGAGGGTAGATTTAATCCTACTACTTATCTAGCTTGGGACTTGAAGTAGAACAAGTTTTTAGTCACCATGACTTTTCTGAACTTGAGCGAGTGCGAGCAGCCACTAGAGCATTTACTGATTTTGCTTCTGTTTGGTGGAGTATACATTGTAAGAAAAACATTGATAACCAACCCACAACTTGGAAAGTTTTGAAAGCTGTAATGAGACAACAAATTTTCCCTCCTTATTATCGTCGTGAATTGCTTCGCAAATTGAACAATTTAAACAAGGCAACAACACTGTTCATGCTTACTACCAAGAGTTCAAATCTTATATGCATCACTGTGACATAGAAGAATCGGAGAATGATACAATGAATAGATTTTTTGGTGGTTTGAACCATGATATTCAGGCAAGATTTCAGTATATTCCTCGTTGCATTACTGGTATGTATGTCCGTGCTTGTACCTTTGAGAGACAGATACAGGAGGATGCATTAGGTGACTACAACAACTACTATTCCAGTTCATGCTCACCACCGCCGGTGGGTTCCTCCATCATTGCACCTCGGATTATGAGCGTGGCATCATCTCAAGGGTATGGTACATTGTCAACGTCCATACCTACATCAGCTACATCTTTGCCACAAGGTAACAGTAAAGGTATTGATGATATAACTTCACATGAGAATGATGCATGCTTAGTTAACTTGAATGCGTCATGTATTGAGTTACCTGTTGATTTGAGCACACCACCTATTTTAGAGAATCTTGTTACTGTCATGAATGCGTCATGTGATCAAACAACTGAAGTATCAACAATTTTGAGTGCACCCATTGAATTAACTGTTGATGCAAAAGAACTAATGTTTAATCATTTTGATATGGCCTCAAATCTTGGTGATGATTCTGTGTCCAATGACTTATTGCATGTTTGCTTATTTAAGCATGTTGTAGCATGTAAATTTGATGCAAGTAAGGTTTATTCACCAAAGTTGGGATGGTTTAATGATGAACATTGCGAGTCTTTTGAAATGAATAAGAGCTTCACTTATATGTGCAAACTGAGTTCTAATATTTTCATGCCTTCTACTTCTTGTGATAATTTTTTGGCTTTAGTTTTTATGAACTATGAAAGTTACTCATGTATACATGTGTCATACGTGCAAAAATCAGGGGAAGTTAAACTGGATGACATATATATATACAACATGTACACCTTGTCTCTTTTGTTAGCCACATTTCAGATTAAGCAACGCCGAGGACGGCTTTGTTTTCAAAAAGGGGAGGATGATGAGGACATTACTACCTTGGATACAACCAAAAATATTGCATACATGCATATTTGTCAGGTGATTTCTAATGCAAACTATTCAATAATCTATTTATGTTATTCAAAACAAAAATACTTCACACACTTTTGTGTTTTGACTAATTGCAGGTGTATGGGACATTTGTACAATCCACATGTGAAGATAAGGGAAAAGGAGAAATTTAGGTTGTGTTCAAAAAGTCCTCTCACGTCACTTTTGGGCCAAGAGAAGATAGAGTCCAAGTCACTCACGTTCTGGATTCAAATTCGGACTGCATAGACATAACTGACTCAAAACGCCAACAACTTTTTCATACGGACTCCGAATTGGGTGATTCTTTTTTTTGTTGGAAACTAGATTTCGTGCTCTTTCCAACCCAATTGGATTCACCTTCAAATTCGTCTGAAGCATTGAGTTACGGACGAAACAATCTGACGTTGCAGCAGAATCCGAGTCAAACTACAAGCCCAATGGTGTTGCATCACCTCCACTTGGGCCCATGAGCCTTGTACGACCTAGGGATAGTTTTAGGCTGCCTTGGGACGTCCTCCCACCTCCTTGGCCGCCACCCCTTGCTCCTATATAAGTATATCCATCTAGTAGCTTTTTCCTGGGGATTTGTTTAGTTAAAAGTTAGCCATTGCAACTTCGTGTACTTCGTTTGTGTCCAACGACCAGACCAAGACCGCTTCCGGATCCCCACCATTATCAATACTTCATATATATTTGCGATATTCAGATTGCTTTATCATATTCTTGCTCGTTCTTCGATTGCTTGCAGGAATAGACCTTCATGGTCAGGCTGACTGTGCTTCCAGCATCGTCAGTAACCTCAGGAGATTGGTTTAGCGGTTGCTAAGGCGCAATGTCGTGCGCATTTGTAGTCGGATCGTCAAAGTCGTCTCTACCAAATCGATAGTTATCAGCTCATCGAAAGATCAGGACCCTCGCCTCTATCACCTTCCTATGCGGGAGGAAGGGGCGCCCCATGATATGTCCACTTTGCATCATGCTTTTATATTGATATTTATTGCATTATGGGCTGTTATTACAAATTATATCACAATATATATGCCTTTTCTCTCTTATTTTATAACGTTTACATGAAGGGGGAGAATGCCGGCAGCTGGAATTCTGGACTGGAAAAGGAACAAATATTAGAGACCTATTCTGCACAACTCCAAAAGTCCTAAAATTTCACGGAGAATATTTTTGGAATATATAAAAAATAATTGGCGAAGAAAGCACTAGAGGGGGCCACCTGCCAGCCATAAGGGTGGAGAGCGCGCCCTACCCCCTGGGCACGCCCCGTCCTTGTGGGCCCCCTGGCAAGCCCCCGATGCCCATCTTCTGCAATATGGTGTGTTTTGACCTAGAAAAAATCAGAAGGAAGCTTTTGGGATGAAGTGCCGCCGTATCGAGGCAGAACTTGGGTAGAATCAATCCAGGGCTCCGACGGAGCTGTTCTGCCGGGAAACATCCCTCCGAGAGGGGGAAATCAAAGCCATCATCATCACCAACGATCCTCTCATCAAGAGGGGGTCAATCTCCATCAACAGCTTCGCCAACACCATCTCCTCTCAAACCGTAGTTCATCTCTTATATCCGATATTTGTCTCAAGACCTCAAATTGGTACCTGTCGGTTGCTAGTAGTGTTGATTACTCCTTGTAGTAGATTCTAGTTGGTTTATTTGGTGGAAGATCATATGTTCAGATCCTTAATGATAATTAATACTCCTATGATTATGAACATGAATATGCTTTGTGAGTAGTTACATTTGTTCTTGAGGACATGGGAGAAGTCTTGTTATAAGTAATCATGTGAATTTGGTATTCGTTTGATATTTTGATGATATGTATGTTATCTTCCCTCTAGTGGTGTTATGTGAACGTCGACTACATGACACTTCACCATTATTTGGGCTTAGGGGAAGGCATTGGGAAGTAATAAGTAGATGATGGGTTGCTAGAGTAACAGAAGCTTAAACCATAATTTATGTGTTGCTTCATAAGGGGCTGATTTGGATCCATATGTTTCATGCTATGGTTAGATTTATCATAATTCCTCTTTCGTAGTTGTGGATGGTTGCGAGAGGGGTTAATCATAAGTGGGAGGCTTGTCCAATGAAGGGAAGCACCCAAGCACCAGTCCACCCACATATCAAATTATAAAAGTAATGAACGCGAATCGTATGAGTATGATGAAAACTAACTTGACAACAATTCCCATGTGTCCTCGGGAGCGCTTTGCTTTATATAAGAGTTCATCCAGGCTTGACCCATGCTACAAAAAGGATTGGTCCACCTTGCTGCTCCTTGTTTACTTTTTTTACTTGTTACCTATGACGAATTATCATATCACACAACTATCTGTTACCGATAATTTTAGTGCTCGCAGAGAATACCTTGTTGAAAACCGCTTGTCATTTCCTTCTGCTCCTCATTGGGTTCGACACTCTTACTTATAGAAAGGACTACGATAGATCCCCTATACTTGTGGGTCATCAATACACTTTTTTGGCACCGTTGCCAGGGTGTGAAGCGCCTTTGGTAAGTTAAATTTGGCAAGGAAACATTTATATAGTGTGCTGAAATTTACTATCACTTGTTACTATGGAAAATAATCCTTTGAGGGGCTTGTTCAGGGTA
Organism: Triticum urartu; assembly: GCF_003073215.2. NCBI lineage: Eukaryota > Viridiplantae > Streptophyta > Magnoliopsida > Poales > Poaceae > Triticum > Triticum urartu. The sequence goes on from NC_053027.1 coordinate 266,662,045, forward strand.
TCTTCACCTCGACCGGAAGAGCAAAGAGTTGCTCATCAACCTACTGCACCTACTGAAAATATTTATTATGAAATTCCTTCGGGTATGATAGAGAAACTGCTAGCTAATCCATATGCAGGAGATGGAACATTACATCCCGATATGCACCTAATCTATGTGGATGAAGTTTGTGGATCGTTCAAGCTTGCAGGTATGCCCGAGGATGTTTTCAAGAAGAAGTTCTTCCCTTTATCTTTGAAGGGAAATGCATTAACATGGTATAGGCTGTGTGATGATATTGGATCATGGAACTACAATAGATTGAAATTGGAATTTCATCGGAAGTTTTATCCTATGCATCTGGTTCATCGTGATCGGAATTATATATATAATTTTGGGCCTCGTGAATGAGAAAGTATCTCTCAAGCTTGGGGGAGGCTTAAGTCAATGTTATATTCGTGCCCCAATCATGAGCTCTCAAGAGAAATATTATTCAAAAAAATTATGCTCGGCTTTCTCATAATGATCGATCCATGCTCGATACCTATTGTACTGGTTCTTTTATGAAGAAGGATATTGAATTCAAATGGAATTTATTGGAAAGAATTAAATGCAACTCTAAAGATTGGGAACTCGATGGAGGTAAGGAGGCAGGTATAAACCTTAAGTTTGATTGTGTTAAACCATTTATGGATACCGATGCTTTTCGTGATTTTAGCACTAAATATGGACTTGACTCCGAGATAGTAGCTTCTTTCTGTGAATATTTTTCTAGTCATGTTGATCTCCCTAAGGAGAAGTGGTTTAAATATCATCCTCCCATTGAAGTTAAAGTAGTAGAACATATTAAAGTTGAAGAAGAAACTATTACTTCTAATGTTGATCCCATTGTTCCTCCTTTTGCAAAATAAAGGATCATTCTAAAGCTTCAACTGTGGTTCATAAGAGTTATACCAGAACACCTACACCCCCTGAACAAATTAAAGTTGAACCTAGTATTGCTATGGTTAAAGATCTCTTGGTTGATAATATTGATGGGCATGTTATTTATTGAAGCCGCTAGAATTGCTAAACCTGATACTAAAGATAAACATAGACCTATTTTTGGCATGCATGTTGTTTCAGTTAAAATTCGAGATGATAGAGCAAGGGTCCCGATCTTTCGATGAGATGATAACTATCAATTTGGTGGAGACGACTTTGATGATCCGACTACAAACATGCACGATGTTGCGCCTTAGTAATCGCTAAACCAGGTCCGAGAGGTTATTGACCACGCCGAAGCATGATCAACCTGACCACGAAGGTCTACTCCTGCGAGCAATCATAGAACAAGCAAGAATATGATTAAGCAATCTGAATATTATGAGTATGGATGAAGTATTGATAAAGGTGGGGATCCGAAAGCGGTCTTGGTCTGGTCGTTGGACACAGACGAAGTACACGAAGTTGCAACGACTAACTTTTAACTAAACAAATCCCAGAGAAAAAGCTACTAGACGGATCTACTTATATAGGAGCAAGGGGTGGCGGCCAAGGAGGTGGGAGGACGTCCCAAGGAAGCCTAAAACTAAGCCTAGGTCGTACAAGGCTCATGGGCCCAAGTGGAGGTGATGCAACACCTTTGGACTTGTAGTTTCACTCGGATTCAGCTGCAATGTTAGCTTGTTTCGTCGATAAATGTACGCTCTGGGCGAATTTTGAGGTGAATCCAATTGGGTTGAAAAGATCACAAAATCTACTTTCAAACAAAAAAGAATCACCCAATTCGGAGTCCGTATGAAATAGTTATTGGCGTTTTGAGTCAGGTATGTCTGTGCAGTCCGAATCTGAATATAGAACGTGAGAGACTTGGACTCTATCTTCTCTTGGCCCAAACATGACTTGAGAAGACTTTTTGAAAAAAAACTAAACTTCTCTTTTTACCTTATCTTAATATGTGGATTGTACAAACGTCCCATACACTTGCAATTAAACATGACACAAAAGTTTGTGAGGTATCTTTGTCCTGGATGACATAAATAAATTATTGCATGGTTTGCATTAGAAATCACCTCACAAATATACATGTATGCAATATTTTTGGTCGTATCCAAAGTATTCATGTCCTCATCATCTCCCCCTTACTGAAAACAAAGCCGTCCTCGGCGTTGCTTAATCTGAAATGTTGCTAACAAAAGAGACAAGGTGTACATGTTGTATATGTATATGTCATCCATTTTTACTTCCCTTTGTTTTTGCACATATGACACATGTATACATGAGTAACTTTCATAGTTCATAAAATCTGAAGCCAAAATATTATCATAAGAAGTAGAGGGCATGAAAATATTGCAACTAAGTTTGCATATATAAGTGTAGCTCTTATTCATTTCAAAAGGTTGACAATGTTCATCATTAAACCATCCCAACATTGGTGAGTAAACCTTACTTGCACCAAATTTACGTGCTATAATATGCTTAAATAAGCAAACATGCAATAAGTCATTGGTCACAGAATCATCACCAAGATTAGAGGTCATACCAAAATGATTAAACATTGGTTTTTTGCATCAATAGTTAATTCAATGGGTGCACTCAAAATTTTTGGTATTTCAGTTATTTGTTGACATGACGCATTCATGGCAGTAACACGATTCTCCAAAATAGGTGGTGTGCTCAAATCAACAGGTGACTCAACACATGATGTATTCAAGTTAACTAGGCATGCATCATTCTCATGTCAAAGTGGAAAATCTGTACCTTTGTCATTACCTCTTATTATCAACTCAGATGATGTAGGCACTCTCGATGGTGATGTGTCACATGGTGCAGATGGTGTAGTCCTTGCAACAATGGATGTGGTTGTCACAGTACGCCTAGTAGTTGAAGAAACACATGTATCAATAGTTGGAATGTGCATCGTGCGCTTCTTCTCCTTGTGGGCAACAAATCATTTTATTTCCTATTCAGCTTTGCAAGCAAGATGAAATAAATGGTCCATAGGATAACACTCTTCATGAATTAGTATCTCTTGAATATCACGGTTTAATCCTCCCCAAAATCTATCCATAAAATCATCATAATATTTTGTAACTGTGCAGTGCCTTGTTTTAAATCTTGTAATTTTTTAATCATGCCATGAGTATAATAAATATCAATGAATCTATCTCTCATGACAAGTTTTAAATCATCCCAAGTAGTAGGTATAAAATTAGGGTTTAACCGACAATATTCACTCCAGCAAACTAAAGCAAAGCTACGGAAAGTACTAACTGTAGCTTGAAATTTTCCATGATCATCAAAATTATTGGAAGAAAATATAGCACTAATTTCGTACTCCCATTCAATATATAAATCAGGTCTAAGACAACCGGTAAATGGTGGCATGGAAACATTAACCTAATTATGTGCATTCTGATGTTGTTTCTCCTATTGTGTCGGTTGTTGTATTTTCTTAGGTAATGGCAAATCTCCCACGATCGATGAAGCCCAAGAATTAACAACTCCGGAACCTGCCATAGTTAGTAGAAAACAAGAAACAAAATCCGAGAATAATGTTCCAATGAACTACTAGGATGTGGTGATAAAACGCTCACAGTATAGCAAATATCAATATCTTACAAGTTCTTACCATGCAGCAGGTGGTGACAAACAACCAGTGGTGTCAAATAACTTCGAAGATTGAGTAAAGCAATTGCCAGGGGAACATATGTATACATGGTGTAGAAATATGTGGAGCTTGGTAGGCTTAAATATTTGGTAGCAAAAGATTAGCAATAATCAATTAAGAGATGCAATGTTGAATAAACGCTCAACAACGGCACTGTGCTGGTCCTAGGCTAGACCGGACTAGAGACGCGTGCCTAGAACATTAATGAGGTCACGGCGTAGCAACTAGCAACAATAAAGGATATAAAGTAGCTCTGGACGGCAAGATAAAAGTGAAGATCACAATAGGAGTAAATATAATGATGTGAAGCAACTGCAAAGCAGGATATACTAACAACTTTCTCTCCAACTTTCCTCTGGAAAAGTTTGTGCCAGTTTTTTTGATAATTTTTCTCAAGAATGGCGCTGAATCAAGCTTTCAAACGCAAAAAGAATCACTCAATTCCGAGTTGATATGAGGAGTCAAAAAATTCTAAATCTGGCCTGAAAAACTGGAACAAGATGTGTTCGCGAACTTCGACGGGAAAAAAGACCTATTTAGAAGTCGATTTTGAGGTGCCAAATATTGAACAAGCTTCTGCGACTATTTAGATGTGGCTCGTCGTTATCTTTCATATGAGTACTCGCAGAGCCAAAACGGACTTCATATGAGGAAGCTATGCCTATTTTACTTAACAGTGCACAAACAGATTTCAATCTGAATTCAACTACGAGATTGAGTCTAGATAGATCTGAATTTTTTTCTTGTATCTTTCTTTTCTCACATTTTTTTCTATTTCTTTCTCTCTTTTTTTTCTCTGACTTTTTTATCTCTTTTTCCATGTCTTTTTTCTCTCTCCCTATTTCCAAAACAAACTAGATAAGATGCAGATTGGATCAAGCAAAGATGTGAACGATCTCAATGATGATTATGACAATGAAAAATGGGTAGCACATGGTGGAAATCGATGGATGGGTGGTGGACAACAAGAGGGATAACGATGCAGCGGCGGCGTGACTAATGTGAACAGAACTTGAAACTCTAAACGAACTAGACACTAACACCAGCTACTCGACATGATGATGCAATCGATAATTCAACTATGCAAGCAATAAAAAGAAAATTGCAAAGGCTCAGACTAGCTTGGACAAAGGATGAATAGATCTAACTTTTTGTGTCTTTTTGTTGGACAATAGGTAAGAAAATAAATCTAATGTAGGAAAAATTGGAAAGTCTCACCGAGCAACCTGAAAACTGATACCACTTGATAGAGCGAGGGGCCCGATCTTTCAATGACATGATAACTATCGATTTCGTGGAGACGACTTTGAGGATCTGACTACAAACGTGCACGATGTTGCGCCCTAGCAACCGCTAAACCAACTCCGAGAGGTTATTGACCACGCTGGAGCAAGATCAACCGGACCACGAAGGTCTATTCCTACAAGCAATCGACGAACAAGCAAGAATATGATTAAGCATTCTAAATATTGCAAGTATGGATAAAGTATTGATAAAGGTGGACGCAAACGAAGTAGACGAAGTTGCAATGGCTAACTTTTAACTAAACAAATCCCAAAGAAAAAGCTACTAGATGGATCTACTTATATAGGAGCAAGGGGTGGCAGACAAGGAGGTGGGAGGACATCCCAGTGCAGCCTAAAACTAACCCTAGGTCGTACAAGGCTTATGGGGCCAAATGGAGGTGATGCAACACCTTCAGACTTGTAGTTTGACTCGGATTCTGCTGCAACGTCAGATTGTTTCGTCGATAACTCAATGCTCTAGACGAATTTTAAGATGAATCCAATTGGGTTGGAAAGAGCACAAAATCTACTTCCCAACAAAAAAAGAATCACCCAATTCGAAATCCGTATGAAATAGTTATTGGCGTTTTGATTCAGGTATGTTTGTGCAGTCCTTATCTAAATCCAGAACGTCAAAGACTTGGACACTATCTTCTGTTGGACCAAAAGTGACATGAGAAGACTTATTGAACGTCACCTAGTGTTGGTGTACTAAGGTAGGGGTACCCTAGTACCCCGAAATTGTGCACGGGCAGTCGTAGCATCCCCGCGGCAAGGCTTGCCGGGTAACCGCCAGGGTCCTCCGCGGCTACTTTGAAGACCATTCAAGAACAAAGTATCCAAGACAAGACCCCGGCAAGAGGAGCTTGCCGGGAAGGCTATCAAAAGCATCTCAAGGCCCCAGCAAGGGGAGCTTGCCGAAAAGGAAACGAGACCCCGGCAAGAGGAGCTTGCCGGGAAGGCCAACCCAGGCATACCAAGAAAACCTGCCGCGACGCGCCACGCGCCCCGGCAAGACCCGGTGAGCGACAAGCTCCCGGGCGCGACAAGACAGCAAACGCGGCAAGGAGTTTGCCGCGGGAACCGCCTCTCCGAGCCTGCGCTCCAGCACATCCGCCCACGTGTCGCTCCCCCGAGCACACGTGGCGGGGGGCCGTGCAGCTAGGGGCGTGAGGTGGCGAGCAGGCGCTGACAAGACAACCATCATGGCAAAAGGTGGCGTCCCTAGCGGTCCCTCTCGGTACTGTTTAGGCGACACAGACGGGCATTTAATGCCCTTGTCCCCTGTCGTCAGGGTTAGGTTTGATAACGCTGTAGCAAGTAGCTGTGCCTACTACAGTACCTAGCTGCCCCTACTGCGGCACCTTTCCGTTTTTGCCCTTGGCCCCCGTTGCTCTATGTCGGTAACCCCTTGAGTATAAAAGGAGGCCCGTGTGCAACGTAGAGGGGGGTCGGCCATTTTGAGAGCCTTGGGGAGGACGGCCATTCCAGACACTAACGCTCGGTCTCGCTAGCAGCTGGTGTGTACTGTAGCACTCCGCGCTCCCGAGCTAGAAATCAATACCAAACCACAAAGCAGGAGTAGGGTTTTACGCATCCGTGCGGCCCAAACCTGGGTAAATCGCTCGCGTGCTTTGCCTCGATTTACTCTTTGCGCAACCAACCGCTCGCGTGTTTCGCCTCGATCTGCTCTTTGCGCAACCTCCGCCCCCGCCGAACCGAAAGGGACCCGGTCCGCCGGTCCCATAGGTGTCCGTGGATCAGAAACCCCGGCATCTCTGGCGCGCCAGGTAGGGGGCGTCGAAGTTGTGTGAACCACATCCGGCGTTCTCGCGGGCTAGATCTTCATCGTCCTCAGATCCGGCGCTCTCGCGGGCTAGATCTTCATCATCTCCATCAGCATGCCGCCGAAGAAGAAGGTTTCGGAGGCAGCTGCTCCGTCCGCGCCGAGCCAGCCACCGCCGGGGCAAACGGTTGGTGAGGCAGGCGCCGGCGGAAGGGCACGCATCGACGAGGAAGCTCGCGGTGCTGCCGGGTCCAAGGACAAGGCTGCACTGCCCATCGGCGGCGTAGCCGGCTCCCACAACGACCGGGCGCACTCCAAGACCTCGGCATCCGTGCATGCACCGCGCCCGTTTCAGGAGGCGCGGGACTGGCAGCGTCATGGTACTCACGGTTCGCTAGACCAAGACCGAGCTGGTGGATCTCGGAGCGCTCAAGACCACCATGCACGTCAACAAGCCGGCACGAGCGACACACGGTCGCCTGGACGGGATGCTGCTCCTTCTAACGTGGTTAGGAGTCCGAGCATATCCCGCTCCTCGCACCGTTCGCTACCGCCGCCCGCCACCACAGCCGAAGCTTTGGCGCGAGCTCAGCTGCTCCTAGACTACCCTCCAGCGGCGGACAAGATCGACGACTGGAGGGCCACTATCCAGAGTCTCATCGGCTTCGCCAACGGCGACACTCCTCGGCAGCCGGGCACATCGCAGCCGCAGCGAGTCGGCCATGCGCGAGCCGGTGGCGATGAGGCTGGCGAGGGTACAACCACCGTGCACTCTCCGCCCCGAAGGCCAAGATCGCCGACTCGCCGGATCCACCTCAACAGCGACTCCACCGCGTCGTCAGATCCGCGAGCTCGTCGCGATCAGCGCCAAGTTCTTCAAGAGCGACAGCGGGAAGACGCTCGTACTCGCATCGAGCGCCGGAGGGAAGCGCGGCGTCAATCAGACCAGAGCGCTGGGCCCTCTGTTGACATGCATGCGCCAGGGGAACCCGGTGACTTGGCGTACACGGTAGGTTGCCCTGCGTTCACTCATGAGCTGCGGCAAGTCCAGTGGCCCAGTACGAAGAACTTCAAGCCAGATGTACCGGAGAAGTACGACGGCAAGTTGCATCCGTCGGAGTTCCTCAGCATCTACACCATCGCGGTGCAGGCTGCTAGGGGACGGGACGAATGGATCCTTGCCAACTACTTCCCGCTGGTGCTTAAACCCAACGTCAGGTCCTGGCTCATGCACTTGCCGGACAACTCCGTATCCTCCTGGGCAGACTTGTGCCATCAGTTTGTTGGCGCCTTCACAGGCGGCCACAAACCCCATGGCCAGGAGAGTGATCTACATCTGCTCGTCCAGAAGGAAGGAGAGCCCCTGCGCCAGTATATCCAGAGGTTCAGCCGTGTACACCACAACATCCCAAATATCCACCCTGCCGCGGTAATCAGCGCGTTCCATCAGAATGTGCGTAACCGCAGGATGCGGGAGGAGATGGCGATGTGCAAGATTCGGGACGTCAGCGAGCTATATGCCCTGGCCGACAAGTGTGCGCGCGCTGAGGAAGGGAGGAAATTCCCCGGAGAAAGCACTGGAGCAGAGGGATCTGATAGTGAGGATGCTGCCCCGGCAAAGAAAGGCCGGCGGCGCAACAGGAAGAAGAGAGGCAAAGAGGTGCTGGTCGTTGAGCAGTCCGGCGATGAAGGTGACGCCAAGAAAGCTGCGGTTGGTAGCTCCGGCAAGGAAGTTGCCGCGTGCACCAACTGCCAGGCTGTGGCGGTCGCCGACAAGCGGGATGGCTCCGGCAAGCAATATTGCAAGATTCACCGCACCAAGGGCCATGACCTCCAAAGCTGCAAGAAGGTCGAGCAGCTCGTCCAGCAACAGAGGGCTGAGTACGAGCGGCGCGACAAGGAGAGAGCCCAAGGGGGTGCCAAGAAATCTGGCCAGAAGCGCACCGGCCAGGAAGGGCGCCGCGGCAAGGCCAAGCAGCGGCAAGGAGACAGACCTCCCCGTGGTCGCGACAAGGATGAAGACGACGATGATGACGAAGACATGGATGACGTTGAGACCAGTGAGCAGGAGTTTCAGAAAGCCACAGAGGTCTTGTGCGTTGACGATGGTGCTTCTCTGCATACCTCGCACCGCCAACTCAAACAGTGGGTGCGGGAAGTCAATGCAGCAGAACCACCCATCGAATCGCGCAAGCTTCTGAAGTGGTCCAGCACGCCTATCATCTTTGACATTGAGGACCACCCTGATCGCACAACTGCGGTCGGGTGTCTGCCGATGTTGGTTTCACCAACTATCCGCAACCTCAAAGTCACCAAGATGCTAGTTGACGGCGGGGCCGGCTTAAACCTGATCTCCTCCGCTGTACTCCGAAAACTCCAGATCCCTGACAGCGAGCTCGAAGAGACTGGCACGTTCCAAGGAATCAACCCGGGAAGGAGCAAGCCGAAGGGAAAGGTCACGCTGCCGGTAACATTTGGCAGCGAGCTGAACTTCAGGACTGAGAGGGTCACATTTGACGTTGCCGATATTCCATTGCCTTACAATGGGATACTTGGCCGTCCAGCACTCGCCAAGTTCATGGCGGCCTCTCACTACGCATATAACATGCTGAAGATGCCAGGCCCGATGAGCGTCATTTCTGTCCCTGGCGACAGGAAGGATGCTCTCATCTGTGCCGACAAGATCTACCGGGAAGCAGCAGCCACGGCAGATCGTGATCAACTTGCCGCTGAAGCTCCCGGGGGGAAGAAGACCAAGTCCGGCAAGAGTTCTGGTGCCCACTCCGGCAAGCGCACCTCTTCGGAGTGCTGCGCCGCCGTCGAGAACGCACCATCGAGCTCCACCGGCAAGACCAAGCCCGGCAAGAGCTCTGATGCCCACTCCGGCAAGCGCACCTCATCGGAGTGCTGCACTGCCGTCGAGGACGCACCATCGAGCTCCACCGGCAAGTGCAAGAAGACGATGGCAGAACCGCCAGAGACGAAGAGGGTATCCGCCAAGGTGGACGGCGCTGGTGGTACCTTCACCATCAGTGCCACGCTTGACCCTAAATAGGAAAGCGCGCTCGTTACTTTCCTGCAGGCGAATGTCGACGTGTTTGCATGGCAGCCGTCTGACATCCCCGGTGTTCCCAGGAAAGTGATTGAGCACCACCTTGCCGTTTGTCCCCATGCGCGGCCCATCAAGCAGAAATTCAGGAAGCAGGCAATGGAGCACCAAGAATTCATTGCAGAGGAGATCAAGAAACTGGAAGCAGCAGGCCTCGTCAGAGGAGTGCTCCATCCCACGTGGTTGGCCAATCCTGTAGTCGTGCGCAAGGCAAACGGGAAATGGAGGCTTTGTATCGATTTTACCGATGTTAACAAAGCTTGTCCCAAAGACCCATTTCCTTTGCCGCGCATTGACCAGATTGTTGACTCCACCGCCGGATGTGATTTGCTTTCGTTTCTTGACGCGTACTCAGGATATCATCAGATCTTCATGGCAGAAGAGGATGAGGAGAAGACCGCATTTATTACTCCATATGGCACGTACTGTTTTGTACGGATGCCTTTCGGATTAAAAAATGCTGGTTCGACATTTGCAAGAGTAGTCCATATTGCTCTCGGGCCGCAGATACACAGAAATGTGGAAGCCTACATGGATGATATAGTGGTCAAGAGCAAGGACAGAGCAACCCTGATTCGAGATTTGGACGAGACCTTTGCAAATCTGCGCAAGATCAGCCTCAAGCTCAACCCAGAGAAGTGTGTGTTTGGAGTTCCCTCCGGCAAGCTTCTCGGGTTCTTCGTGTCTCAGCGGGGAATTGAAGCCAATCCCGACAAGATCAAGGCCATCGAGCAGATTGAGGCACCAAGGCGCGTCAAGGATGTACAGAAACTTGCCGGTTGCGTGGCTGCTCTCAGCAGGTTTATCTCTCGGTCTGCTGAGCGCGCCCTGCCGTTTTTCAAATTATTGAAAAAGGCGGGTCCAATGAAATGGACTCCGGAAGCGGAGGCTGTGCTGCTGGACCCGAAGAGATACCTGTCCTCCCCTCCAATACTTGTCGCACCTAAGCCACAAGAGAAGTTGCTGCTGTACATAGCGGCAACCAATCAAGTGGTTAGTGCTGCGCTAGTAGCAGAGAGGGAGGCAGATGATGAGCCAGCAACCACGGCAAGTGCATCCAGCGACAAGCAAGGGGCTTCCCCGATAAGCTCTGGTCCCGACAAAGATGAATCTGCGCAGATGCATGAGGAGATACGGAAGAAAATGGTGCAGCGCCCAGTTTACTTTGTCAGTTCCCTTCTGCAAGGGGCTAGGTCGAGGTACTCTGGTGTGCAGAAATTGCTTTTCGGCCTTCTCATGGCCTTGAGAAAAGCTGCGCCATTACTTCCAAGCACATGAGATCACAGTTGTCACTCGCTTTCCGCTGAAGAGAATACTGCAGAATCCAGAAGCGACAGGCAGGATTGTTGAGTGGGCACTGGAACTGTCAAGCTTTGGCCTCAAGTTTGAAAGCACTTCAACTATCCAGAGCAGAGCATTGGCAGAATTTATAGCAGAATGGACGCCAACACCAGATGAAGAAATCCCAGAAACGAGCGTCCCCGACAAGGAAGCAAGCTAAGAGTGGCTGATACACTTTGATGGTGCCTTTTCGCTGCAAGGCGCCGGCGCTGGTGCGCTGCTTATCGCACCCACCGGAGAGCACCTCAGGTACATAGTCCAGATGCACTTTCCCAAGGAGCAAGCAACAAACAATACTGCAGAGTATGAGGGATTGCTTGCCGGTCTCCGGATCGCGGCAGACCTTGGGATCAAGAAACTCATTGTCAGGGGTGACTCACAGCTTGTCGTCCACCAAGTAAACAAGAACTATCAGAGTCCGTTGATGGAAGCTTACGTTGACGAAGTGAGAAAGCTGGAAGAGCGCTTTGACGGCCTGCAAATGGAGCACGTTCCAAGAACTCAGAACGCCATTGCAGATGGCCTGTCGAAGTGCACCGCACTTAAGTTACCTGTGGAACCAGGGACCTTTGTGCTCAAGCTGACTCAACCGTCCGTAACACCATCAACTAGATAGAGCAAGAAGAGGAAGTTGATTCCTGGTGACCATCTGCCGGCAGAGCTTCCCGAAGCCGCCGCCAAGAAGGTCCCTCAGATCGACGTCGAAGGCGCTGAGGAACAGTCTGCTCCGGCAAGCCTTAGGGCTTGTTCCGTTGATGCAGAAGCTCCCGGCAAGCTTGTCGCGGAACGTCACGCTCCGGCAGAGACGCAGCTTCTCGCCGTAGAAGCGAACGTTCCCGCGGCAGCTGAGACCAACACCAAGAGCGCTGAGGAGCAAGATGCTCTGGCAAGCCCCAGGGTTTGTTCCGTTGAAGCAGAAGCTCCCGACAAGTCTTGCCCTGACAAGCTTGTCAGGGAACGTCAAGCTCCGGCAGAGACACAACTTCTCGCCGTAGAAGCGGATGTTCCCGTAGCAGCGGATTTGCCTTTAGTCCTTGTTGTCGAACCACAGGCTCCAACATGGGCGCAGCAGATTGTCCGTTTCCTTCAGACAGGAGAACTTCCTGAAGAGCCAGAAGAAGCCAAAAGAGTAGCCCGGCAGTCAAGTATGTACCAGTTCGTCGACAAGACACTGTACAGAAGAAGACTCAACGGTGTGAAATTGAGGTGTATTCCCCGGGAAGACGGACAAAAGCTGTTGGCAGAGATACATGGAGGCATATGTGGACATCACATTGGCGCAAGAGCACTCGTCGGCAAAGCATTCCGGCAAGGTTTCTTCTGGCCAACAGCCCTCCAGGATGCAACTGCACAAGTAACCAAGTGTGAAGCGTGCCAGTTCCATTCCAAGCAGATACACCAGCCAGCACAAGCTCTCCAGACGATCCCTTTATCCTGGCCATTTTCGGTCTGGGGGCTCGACATCCTCGGCCCCTTCCCCCGAGCTGTCGGGGGCTTTGAGTACTTGTACGTCGCAATCGACAAGTTCACAAAGTGGCCGGAAGTGGAACCGGTGAGGAAGGTGACCGGACAGTCAGCCGTCAAGTTCTTCAGGTCGATTGTTTGCCGCTTCGGGATCCCCAACAGGATAATCACCGACAACGGTACACAATTCACGAGCCACGCCTTCATGTAGTACGTCCAAGATCTCTGCGCCAAGGTCTGCTTCGCTTCTGTTGCTCACCCAAGGAGCAACGGTCAAGCGGAGAGGGCGAACGCTGAAGTGCTGTGCGGGCTCAAGACCAGAACTTTCGACAGGCTGCACGAGTGCGGAAGAAACTGGATCGAGGAGCTACCGGTGGTTCTTTGGTCGATCAGAACGACGCCAAATCGAGCCACTGGAGAGACACCCTTTGCTCTAGTCTATGGAGCAGAGGCAGTTACCCCAACGAAACTCGTATACGGGTCACCTCGAGTGCTCGCTTACGATGAGCTTGAGCAAGAGCGGCTGCGGCAAGATGACGCGCTGCTCCTTGAGGAAGATCGTCTCCAGGCTGCTGTGCGAGCTGCTCGCTACCAGCAAGCTCTGCGCCGCTACCATAGCCGCAGAGTCAATGCCAGGAGTCTCGAGGAAGGCGACCTTGTTCTTCGGCGCGTTCAGTCGGCCAAGAATTCCAACAAGTTGACGCCGAAGTGGGAAGGCCCTTACCTGGTGAAGCGAGTCACAAGGCCTGGCGCTGTCCGCCTTGAGACCGAAGATGGCGTACCAGTGAGCAACTCCTGGAACATCGAGCATCTTCGTAAGTTTTACCCGTAAGGCGCGGTTGTCGGACCCTGTCCGGCAACCACCCTTCTGTACAAGTCTTGCCGCTGTTGCATGTAATCCTTTGTACAGAGCCAGGCGCAGACCCTGAGCACCAGTAAATGAAGCGCTGATCACCCCGGGGTTAGAGCATGCATGCTAGGTCGAGTCTCGTCCTTGGTTAGGGTTGACAGTGCCTAACAGCGGCTAACCCCTAGCTTAGAGGTCGAGTGTCCGTCCCTTTGCTTTTCCTTCGTTCGCAGGGCTCGCATATCCTGGCCAGACCGCTTGAGGATGAAAAGGAGAAGAAGGGCGCGCCGGCACCTGAGCCCCGGCAAGCCAGTGTTGCCGGGGGCTGCGGGTACCAAGATTCGTCCCCGGCAAGCCAGAATTGCCGGGGGCTGCGATATTAGATAAGTTTTTCGTCCTTCATCATGCATCCTTTTACGGACTGGGGAATGTGAAACCGCGTTTCTTCCCGAAAACTGCCGTGCTCCCCCGACTCTAGGCCCCGGAGCGCGTTCCCGGGACCAAGTTTGGTCGTAGTCGCGGCAGCAAAGGGTTGAAACGAGGAGGCCGCGCCCACCTCGTTCCCGCCTCCGTCAAAAGCGTGAGAAAGGTCGAGCAGCGTGGGAAGGAGGCAGGGCCTGTTGCCGGGAGATGAAATGTCTGTCCGAGGGATACCAAGGATTTGCTCCTTGGCGCGGGTTCAACCCACGAGACAAATAACCCGGCAAGCATCCCCTTTTTCATTAAAAAACATCCCACTCAGGTACAGTCCATAGTGGATGAAAAACATGAATGAGAGGATTACAAGTTTTAGATGCAGCTAAGGCCCGAGGGCTTACAAATTAAAAAGATAAGGTGCCCGTAATCCCTTTTCCTGTCCCTCTCTTCAGGAGATAGGTCAAGGAGGCGAAAAGGGGAAAAGGGGCGCCTTGGCGAGCTACAGGTGCCAGAAGACACCAAGAGAACATCCGGGGGGCCGACCGAGGGCTTGACGGTGATGGCGACGCCGGAAGCGGGGCTCGAAGACGGGGCGGCAGGACGTCAGCACGCTGTCGAGGGCACCACGCCCTCGTACTCCGACCTGACGGCCTTGTCGCCAGCCCTCTTCCCCTTCCGCAGCCTCCCTACGCCAGCCGCCCAAGGAGACGCCCCCGGGGAGTTCAAGGAGCCGGCGACGCGGATGATAGGGTCGCCGGTGCCGCGCGGAGCGGCGCCCGACACCTAGTCGGACCCGCCATCCCGCCGCCCGCTACCCTCATCGTCGCTGTCGCTCCCCTCCTCGTCACTCTCGCTCGAGGGGGAGCCTTCGCTATCGGAGGAGCTGTCCACGCAGCACTTCGCCCGAGTGCCGAAGCATCCGAAGGCCTTGACGGAAAGGAGATCGCCCTCCATCAGCTTGAAATGGAGGGTAAACCCCCCCATCAGGCTGTGGATCCGGGCGAACGTCTTCCACCCTCGGTCAAGATACATCACATTAGGGGCTGGGAATACAACGCGGACTCGTGTGCCGCTGATCCCACAGCCCCTCATGTGCAGCCTCAGTGTCTCGGGCGGGTCCGACTCCATCGCGCTCGCGAACGGAGCTGGGAGCCGGAGGCCACGACGAGGCGCCTGGCGCAACCTGACGAAGAACTCGCAATGGTTGTCCCCTATATGGACCGCCGCGGGGAGAGGAACCGCTGGCGGAGGCGAAGCTGGCGCGCCGCCCCGTCCGCCCCTTCCCCGAGCGCCTCGAGTTCGCCCTCGACCTCGCCCACGGCCTCGCCCCCTCCCTCTTCCCCTTATGGCTGGCTCCGCCACCACGGGCGCGGGAGAGGGAGAGGCGCGCTGTCTGGCGGTGACCCTTGCCGCCACCGATGAAGGGCCAGGGTTCCCTTTCTCCATAGCAGATGAGAGGAAGGGGAGCCGAAGCTGAAGATGGGAGGAGATGGAAGAGTGCGGGCTTCCGTGCTCCCCTCCCGCTCTTTATAAAGGAGCGAGGTGGGGGCTCGGCCGCCCCGCTCAACGAACCAAGGCACGGGAAGGGTAGGGAGTCGGGACCGACCCGCTGCCTCTGCCCGCGGCGGCCCAGATTCCCACTTCCACCGTCCACGACCCCAAGCGCATGGGAGCCGCGTGGCGAGGATGCGGAACCGAGGCGGCGAATGAGGCGGCCTCGCCCCACCCCGCGATCGCGGGGAGTGGCGCCTCGGAAACCGTGCACCGGCTCCATCCAGTAAATGCACCACGCCTACCTCCGTTTAAGAGGGAGGGCGTGAACCGTCCCCTTCATCATGGCCTGACGCATGCCCGCGGGGCCTAGCCCCGCGCACGCCGCCCACGTCACCCACGACGCCGCGTTTGACGCGCGCCGTTCTGGGCGTGCGCGTTGGAAGCGGAGAGATGTACGGCGTGACCTAGGCCGCGCGTGCCCGTGCACTGTTTTGGGCCTGGCCCAACAGCGCTCGGCACCGTGTCTGGCCCAGGCCCAGGGGCTCCTGTCGGTGTACTAAGGTAGGGGTACCCTAGTACCCCGAACTTGTGCACGGGCAGTCGCAGCATCCCCGCGGCAAGGCTTGCCGGGTAACCGCCAGGGTCCTCCGTGGCTACTTTGAAGACCATTCAAGAACAAAGTATCCAAGACAAGACCCCAGCAAGAGGAGCTTGCCGGGGAGGCTATCAAAAGCATCTCAAGGCCCCGGCAAGGGGAGCTTGCCGGAAAGGAAACGAGACCCCGGCAAGAGGAGCTTGCCGGGAAGGCCAACCCAGGCATACCAAGAAAACCTGCCGCGACGCGCCACGCGCCCCGGCAAGACCCGCTGAGCGACAAGCTCCCGGGCGCGACAAGACGACGAACGCGGCAAGGAGTTTGCCGCGGGAACCGCCTCTCCGAGCCCGCGCTCCAGCACTTCCACCCACGTGTCGCTCCCCCGAGCACACGTGGCGGGGGGCCGTGCAGCTAGGGGCGCGAGGTGGCGAGCAGGCGCTGACAAGACAACCATCATGGCAAACGGTGGCGTCCCTAGCGGTCCCTCTCGGTACTATTTAGGCGACACAGACGGGCATTTAATGCCCTTGTCCCCTGCCGTCAGGGTTAGGTTTGATAACGCTGTAGCAGGTAGCTGTGCCTACTACAGTACCTAGCTGCCCCTACTGCGGCACCTTTCCGTTTTTGCCCTTGGCCCCCGTTGCTCTATGTCGGTAACCCCTTGAGTATAAAAGGAGGCCCGTGTGCAACGTAGAGGGGGGTCGGCCATTTTGAGAGCCTTGGGGAGGACGGCCATTCCAGACACTAACGCTCGGTCTCGCTAGCAGCTGGTGTGTACTGTAGCACTCCGCGCTCCCGAGCTAGAAATCAATACCAAACCACAAAGCAGGAGTAGGGTTTTACGCATCCGTGCGGCCCGAACCTGGGTAAATCGCTCGCGTGCTTCGCCTCGATTTACTCTTTGCGCGACCAACCGCTCGCGTGTTTCGCCTCGATCTGCTCTTTGCGCAACCTCCGCCCCCGCCGAACCGAAAGGGACCCGGTCCGCCGGTCCCATAGGTGTCCGTGGATCAGAAACCCCGGCACCTAGACTTCTCTTTTTCCCTTATCTTAACATGTGGATTGTACAAACGACCCATACACCTGCAATTGAACATGACACAAAGGTTTGTGAATTATATTTTTCCTGGATGGAATAAATAAATTATTGCATAGTTTGCATTAGAAATCACCTCACAAATATACATGTATGCAATATTTTTGGTCGTATCCATGGTAGTCATGTCCTCATCAAGAGATCATTGTTATCATGGCTTATGTGGTGTGGGTGCTAGTGTGAGTGCAATTCCTTATATTCTATATGAAGAAATTATGAATGATATTGCACCTGCTGAGATAGAAGATATTGATGTTACTATTAAGCTTGCTAATAGAGATGCTATATCACCAATTGGGATTTTTAGAGATGTTGATGTCTTGTGTGGGAAAATTAAATACCCTACCGATTTTCTTGTTCCTGGTTCCCCACAAGATAATTTTTGCCCCTTTATATTTGGTAGACCTTTCTTGAATACGGTTAATGCTAAGATAGACTGCGAGAAAGATATTGTTACCGTTGGCTTAGGGGATATGTCTCATGATTTTGATTTCTCTAAATTTCATAGACAATCCCATGATAAATAATTGCCTAGTAAGGATGAAATTATTGGTCTTGCTTTTATTGTCATGCCTCCTACTAATCCTTTAGAACAATATTTGCTAGACCATGAAAATGATACGTTTATGAATGAAAGAAGGGAAATAGAAGAAACATTCTTTAATCAAGGGCCTGTTTTGAAACACAATTTGCCTATTCAAATCCTTGAGGATCCTCCTCCACCCAAGGGTGATCTTGTGTTTGAGCTTAAACAATTACCTGATACTTTGAAATATACTTATCTTGATGAAAAGAAGATATATCCTGTTATTATTAGTGCTAACCTTTCAGAGCGTGAAGAAAAGAAATTATTGAAAACTCTGAAGAGGCACCGTGCCACTATTGGATATACTCTTAACGATCTTAAGGGCGTTAGTCCCACTCTGCGTTAGCACAAAATTAAACTAGAGCCTGATGCTAAACCAGCTATTGAGCATCAACGACGGTTAAATCCTAAGATGAAAGAAGTGGTAAGAAATTAAATACTAAGCTTCTGGAGGTAGGTATAATTTATCATATTGCTGATAGTAGATGGGTAAGTCCCGTTCATTTTGTCCCCAAGAAGGGAGGTATTACTATTGTACCTAATGATAAGAATGAATTGATCCCACAAAGAATTGTTACAGGTTATGGAATGGTAATTGGTTTTCACAAATTGTACAAAGCTACTAGAAAAGATCATTAGCCTCTATCTTTTATTGATCAAATGCTAGAAAGACTATCCAAACATACACATTTTTTCGTTCTAGATGGTTATTCTGGTTTCTCTTAAATACTTGTGTCAAAAGATGATCCGGAAAAGACCAATTTTACTTGGCCTTTCTTTACCTTTGCTTATAGACGTATGCCTTTTGGTTTATGAAATGCACCTGCTATCTTTCAAAGATGTATGACTGCAATATTCTCCGATTTTTGTGAAAAGATTGTTGAGGTTCCCATGGATGATTTCTCCATTTATGGAACTTCTTTTGATAATTACTTAAGAAACCTTGATCGAGTTTTGTAGAGATGTGAAGAAACTAATCTTGTCTTAATTGAGAGAAGTGCCACTTTATGGTTAATGAAGGAATTGTCTTGGGCATAAATTTCTGAAAGAGGTAATGAAGTTCATAAAGCTAAAGTAGATGCTACTGAAAAGATGTCGTGGCCTAAAGATATCAAAGGTATAAGAAGTTTCCTTGGTCATGTTGGTTTCTATAGGAAGTTTATTAAAGATTTCTCTAAAATTTCTAGGCCTCTCGCTAATCTCTTGCAAAATATGTTCCCTTTGTTTTTGATGATGATTGTGTAGAAGCATTTGAAATACTTAAGAAAGCCTTGATTTCTGCACCTATTTGTTCAGCCACCTGATTGGAATTTACCCTTTGAAATTATGTGTGGTGCTAGTGATTATGTTATTGGTGTTGTTCTAGGACAAAGAGTTGATAAGAAAATGAATGTTATTCATTACGCTAGTAAAACTCTAGACAATGCCCAAAGAAATTATGCTACTGCTGAAAAAGAATTTTTAGCAGTTGTGTTTGCTTGTGATAAGTTCAGATCTTATATTGTTGATTCCAAAGTCACTCTTCACACTGAGCATGATGCTATTAAATATCTTATGGAAAATAAAGATGCCAAACCTAGACTTATTAGATGGATTCTCTTGCTACAAGAATTTGATTTGCATATTATTGATAGAAAGGGAGCTGAGAACCCCGTTGCTGACAACTTGTCTAGGTTAGAAAATGTTCTTGATGACCCACTTCCTATTGATGATAGCTTTCCTGATGAACAATTAGCTATCATAAATGCTTCTCGTAATACTCCATGGTATGCTGATTATGCTAATTACATTGTTGCTAAATTTATACCACCTAGTTTCACATACCAGCAAAATTTTCTATGATTTAAGACATTACTTTTGGGATGACCCACACCTTTATAAAGAAGGAGTAGATGGTGTTATGAGATGTTGTGTATCTGAGCATGAACGTGGACAGATCCTACACAAGTGCCACTCTGAGTCCTACGGAGGGCACCATACTGGAGATAGAACTGCACACAAGGTATTGCAATCCGGTTTTTATTGGCCTACTCTCTTCAAGGATGCTCGTATTTTTGTCTTGTCTTGTGATGAATGCCAAAGAATTGGTAATATTAGTAGACGTCTGGAAATGCATATGAATTATTCACTTGTTATTGAACCATTTGATGTTTGGGGCTTTGATTATATGGGACCTTTTCCTTCCTCTAATGGGTATAGACATATTTTAGTAGTTGTTGATTACATTACTAAGTGGGTAGAATCTATTCCAACTAGTAGTGCTAATCATAACACTTCTATTAAGATGCTTAAAGAAGTTATTTTTCCGAGGTTTGGAGTCCCTAGATATTTAATGACTGATGGTGGTTCACATTTTATTCATGGTGCTTTCCACAAAATGCTTGCTAAATATGATGTTAACCATAGAATTGCATCTCCATATCATCCTCAGTCTAGTGGTCAAGTAGAATTGAGTAATAGAAAGATTAAATTGATTTTGCAAAAGACTGTTAATAGATCTAGAAAGAATTTGTCTAAGAAACTTGATGATGCATTATAGTCTTATAGAACTGCTTATAAAAACCCTATGGGTATGTCTCTGTACAAAATGGTTTATGGAAAAGCATGTCACTTACCTCTTGAACTAGAACATAAATCTTATTGGGCTATTAAAGAGCTCAACTATGATTTTAAACTTGTCGGTGATAAGAGGTTATTTGACATTAGCTCACTTGATGAATGGAGAACCCAAGCCTATGAGAATGCCAAGTTGTTTAAAGAAAAAGCTAAAAGATGGCATGACAAGAGGGTACAAAAGTGTGAGTTTAATTTAGGTGATCATGTTTTGCTATATAACTCCCGTTTAAGATTTTTTGCAGGAACGCTTCTCTCTAAATGGGAAGGTCCTTACATTATCGAGGAGGTATATACTTCGGGTGCCATAAAAATCAACAACGACGAAGCCACACATCTGAAGGTGGTAAACAGTCAAAGAATCAAACATTATATCTCATGTACTCCCATAAATGTTGAAACCAATATTATTGACACCATAAAACCGGAGGAGTACATAAGGGGCACCTTCTAGAACGTTTCAGACTCCGAAAAAGAATAGGTATGTGGTACGACAAGTAAACCGACTCCAAAATTGTTCTAATAGCAAATTTTCTCCGCTTTGGAATATTAAAAAAATAGGAAAATTAAAAGTGGTCCTAAGAGCGCACTAGGCATCCACAAGGGTGGAGGGCGCACCCTACCCCCTGGGCGCGCCCCTACCTTGTGGCCACCTCGTGTGCCCTCTAGACTCCGTTTTCTTTCACAATACTTCTTTTGGTCGGTATAAATTCATTATATAATTTCCTGAAGGTTTTGACCACCGTACCACGACAATATATCCTATTTTTGTTTCGAGTTGTTTCTGTAGCAGATTTAGAGTAAGATGTCGTCCCAAGACTCGGAGGGGGAGAGCTATGTAGTTGATTGCGTTGTAGGCCCCAAGGTCTATGGGGATTTAGAGAATTATGGCTGGACCACGTCGGAACAAGAAGACTATGATCCGAAAGGAAAGGAAGAGACAAGTTCCGATGAAGAGGAAGTCCCACTACCCCAACCTGGGGACATGCACGCGGAGTTCAAAAAGTCAAGTCTCTCGAACAAAGCAAAGAAACCAAAGATCGAGTTTATCCCTTTTAGTCTTTTGCAGGAGAACAAGCAAGAATTATGCAGAAGGATATTAACACTGGAATAGGAGATCGTTGAGCTGAAGGAGGAAAATTCCATCCTCAAGCGTAAGCTAAGGAAAAAGGGCAAGCCTACTACATCAACAACTCCATCATCACCTCCAAAGAAAGAGACATGGACACATGGGTATGGGCACTCCCCTGGCAACTGCCAAGCTTGGGGAAGGTGCCCCAGTATTGTATCACCATCACATATTTATCTTTATCATTTTTCTTAGTTTGATCCTTTTGGTTATGTCTTGATCTAGTAGAATAAATTTTTTAGTATGATCTAGCTTTGAGTTTTGTTTTGATCTCTATCTATGTAATTGAGTCCATGAGTTATATATAATTTAGAGTAGTTTTGAGTTGAGGGCTTTGCTTTCTTGCTATAATCTTGAGGGAATGAAATAAAAGAAAGAAATAATAAGAAATAAAAATATCATATATTGATCTTATGGGGAGTAATGATGTCACATATAAAGAGTATGATGAATAAAATTTGTTGAGAGTTGACAAACATAGTTTTGGTCATTGTTGCAATTAATAGGAAATAATAAAGAAAGAGAGGCTTCACATATAAATATACTATCTTGGACAACTTTCGTAATTGTGAGCAGTCATTAAAATATGACATGCTAAAAAGTTGATGCTGGACAAGGAAGACAACATAATGGGTTATGTTTTCTTATATCCGAATAGAAGTTATATTGTCATGGATCATCCAACGTGTTGAGCTTGCCTTTCCCTCTCATGCTAGCTAAATTTTTTTCACCAAGTAGAGATACTACTTGTGCTTCCAAATATCCCTTAAACCAGTTTTGCCATGAGAGTCCATCATACCTACCTATGGATAGAGTAAGATCCTTCAAGTAAGTTATCATCGGAGCAAGCAATAAAAATTGCTCTCTAAATATTTATGATCTATTAGTGTGAAGAAAATAAGCTTTATACGAACTTGTGATATGGAAGAAATAAAAGCGACGGACTAATAAAGGTCTTTATCACAAGATGTAAAATAAAGTGACGTTCTTTTGCATTAAGATTTTGTGCATCCAACCATAAAAAAGCACGACAACCTCTGCTCCCCTCTGCGAAGGGCCTACCTTTTACTTTTATCTTCTACCCTTTTACAAGAGTCATGGTGATCATCACCTTTCCTTTTCACACTTTTTTTCTTTGGCAAGCACTATGTGTTGGAGAGATCCGGATATATATATCCACTCAGATGTGGGTTATCATAAAGAATTATTGTTGACATTACCCTTGAGGTAAATGGTTGGGAGGCGAAACTTAAAGTCCCTATCTTTTTCGGTGTCTGATTGAAACTTTAATCCCATAAGTATCACGTGAGTGTTAGCAATTGTGAAAGATTAAATGATAGTTGAGTATGTGGACTTGCTGAAAAGCTCTTATATTGACTCTTTTCGATGTTATGACAAATTAATATTTTGTTAGTTTTCAATGAAGTTTCTGACTCATACTTTACCTTGTGAACAAATTGTTACTTTGGAAGAAGAAATTATATGGCATTATGGCTATGTTTGGTTCAGCTGTGGATTTCTAAAAGCAGCTGTGAAAAATCTGCTGTGGAAAAACAGCTGTTGAAAATCTGATGTGAAAAGATGTAGGTCATTTGGCAAACCACCTGATATAGCTTTTTCAGATTTTGGCCCGCAGCGGAATCAGATTTTCGAAAGCACGTCCTGGGCTGCTTTCGCTTTTGGTTCAGATTTTGACAGCAGATTTCTAGAATCGGATTCTGCTGGGTTCTCCATTTGGTTCAGATTCTGCTGTGCGGCAGCTCAATATGACGATAAAAGTTGAACCAAACAGGGCCTAGAGGTTGCTGTTCTAAAGATGATCATGATGCCCTCATGTCCATATTTTCTTTTATCGACACCTCTATCTCTAAACATGTGGACATATTTTTTGATTTCGGCTTTCGCTTGGGGACAAGCTAGGTCTAAACTTGGGGGAGTTGATACGTCCATTTTGCATGATGCTTTTATATTGATATTTATTGCATTATGGGCTGTTATTACACATTATATCACAATACTTATGCCTTTTCACTCTAGTTTTATAAGGTTTACATGAAGAGGCAGAATGCTGGCAACTGTAATTCTAGACTGGAAAAGGAGCAAATGTTAGAGACCTATTCTGCACAACTCCAAAAGTCCTAAAACTTCACGGAGAATATTTTGGGAATATATAAAATATATTGGGCGAAAAAAGCACCGGAGGGGGGCCACCTGCCAGCCACAAGGATGGAGGGCGCTCCCCCCATCTTTGTGGGCCCCCTAGCAGGCCCCAACGCCCATCTTCTGCTATATGGTGTGTCTTGACCTGAAAAAATCAGAAGGAAGCTTTCGGCATGAAGCGCCGCCGTCTCAAGGTGGAATTTGGGCAGAATCAATCTAGGGCTCCGGTGGAGCTGTTCTGTCGGGGAAACATCCCTTCGGGAGGGGGAAATCAAATCCATCGTCATCACCAACGATCCTCTCATCGAGAGGGGGTCAATCTCCATTAATAGCTTCACCAGCACCATCTCCTCCGAAACCCTAGTTCATCTCTTGTATCCGATATTTGTCTCAAAACCTCATATTGGTACCCGTGGGTTGCTAGTAGTATTGATTACTCCGTGTAGTTGATGCTAGTTCGTTTATTCGGTGGAAGATCATATGTTCAGATGCTTAATGATAATTAATACTCCTCTGATTATGAACATGAATATGCTTTGTGAGTAGTTACGTTTCTTCTTGAGGACATGGGAGAAGTGTTGTTATAAGTAATCATGTGAATTTGGTATTCATTCGATATTTTGATGAGATGTATGTTGTCTTTCCTCTAGTGGTGTTATGTGAATGTCGATTACATGACACTTCACCGTCATTTGGGCCTAGGGGAAGGCATTGGGAAGTAATAATTTGATGATGGGTTGCTAGAGTAACAGAAGCTTAAACCCAAATTTATGTGTCGCTTCATAAGGGGCTGATTTGGATCCATATGTTTAATGCTATGGTTAGATTTATCTTAATTCTTCTTTCATATTTTCGGATGCTTGCGAGAGGTGTTAATCATAAGTGGGAGGCTTGTCCAACGAAGGGCAGCACGCAAGCACCTGTCCACCCACATATCAAATTATCAAAGTAACGAACGCGAATCATATGAGCATGATGAAAACTAACTTGACAACAATTTCAATGTGTCCTCGGCAGCGCTTTGCTTTATATAAGAGTTCATCCAGGCTTGACCCTTGCTACAAAAAGGATTGGTCCACCTTGCTGCACCTTGTTTACTTTTGTTACTTGTTACTCGTTACGAATTATCTTATCACACAACTATCTGTTACCGATAATTTGAGTGCTTGCACAGAATACCTTGCTGAAAACCGCTTGTCATTTCCTTCTGCTCCTCATTCCGTTTGACACTCTTACTTATCGAAAGGACTACGATAGATACACTATACTTGTGGGTCATCACCCCAGCAGCGGGTGTGGGGCCTAAGGCGCCATCGACAGGCGCCCCAGCCCCCTGACGACTCTTGAGGAGGAGCTCTTTCTTCTTCTTGGGGTGGCCCCAGCAGGCAGGATGGCACCCTCGTCGTCTGGTTTGTTAGCCGCCATGGCTTGGTAGGCGTGCTCGAGGGACCACACCGCATCCTTCTCATTGCAGGCGATGGTGATGATACCGCCACTCCCTGGCATCTTGAGGACATTGTAGCCGTGGTGCGTTGCCTCCATGAACTTGGTGAGGGTCGGATACCCAAGGATGGTGTTGTACGGGAGGCCAATGTGGGCGACGTCGAAGTCTATGAGCTCGGTGTGGTATTTGTTGTGGTTGTCGAAAGTGACTGGGAAGCATATCTGCCCCATGGGGATGGTGGAGCCGTCGATCACCCTTGAGAAAGTCTTGGTTGGAAGGAGCTGATCATAGGGCACTTGGAGCGTCTCGAATGTCTCGACAGAGAGATCATTGAGCCCCGCGCCACCGTCAATGAGGGTCTTGGTGACGAGGACATTGTTGATGGTGGGCGTGTAGAGCATGGGAAGCGCGCCTCCGGTGGCCGAGCACTTGAGGTGGTTCTTGGAGTCGAAGGCGATAGCGTACTGCGACTACTTGAGGGGACGCGTGGCCTTGAGCCCCGGGAGGGCCGTGTTCACCTCACGGGCCAACTGCTTGAGGATGTCATGTGAGTCTGGGGCCTGCGCACCACCCAGGATGCAGGCGATTGCATGAGGTTCTTGGAAGCCCCCAGCCCCATCATCCTGCCGGTTGTAATTGTTCCTCCTTGGCGGCGGCGGTAGCGGAGGGAGGCCGACATTGCCCTGAGGACGGGCCTCATGAGGCTGGTCACACCAGGGCCGTTGCGAGGATCATCGCGCCAGCTATCCTCATGAGGTTGATCACGCCAATCCTAACAAATGTCGCGGTTGTCCGAGCGTCCTCCGATGCGGCCTCCTCCATGGCCGTAGCCATGGTCACCACGCTCGGGGTGGCGACCAAGGCGGCCATCGTGGAGGGCCCTGAGCTCTTGGCAGTCCTTGGTGTTGAGGGTGTGCATGTTGTGGAAGATGCAGAACGGGTGGTTGCTCCCTAGGGTTCGTCGTGGTCACGGCCACACTTCGTCTCAGTTTCAGCCGCAAGCACGGCAGGACCTTGTGCTTCGCCTCCTTAGCCTTGGCCTTCTTATCCTCGGGGTCGGCCTCAGGAAGCTCCAGGAGGGATAGGCGTCCCACCCCGGCCCTTGTACACTTGTTTGCTAGGTTGAACATCTCCAGGGCCGAGCACAGGTTCTCGTTGATGGCGAGCTCCTCCTTCATCTTGACGTCCCAGATGCCTTCAGAGAACGCTAAGATGATGCCCTCGTCGGATGCCTTCAGGATCCTATGACAGATTTTCATGAAGCGTTGTATGTACTTGTGCAACGTCTCGCTCGGCTTCTCCTTCACGCCCCGCAGGTCACCCACTGCAGGAGTGTGGTCGCGAGTGCCCAAGAAGTTGGTGATGAATCGCTCGTGTAGCTCGTCCAAGGAGGAGATCCACCCCTGCGAGAGGTGCAGGAGCTAGGAGCAAACGCCATCCTTGAGGGCCACGGGGGACCAGTTCGCCATGACCTTCTCATCTTCGTTCGCGGCCTCGATGCTCAGTGAGTAGAGCTGGAGGAACTCCGCGGGGTCAGGGGTGTCGTCGTAGCGTGGAGGCAGATCGGGCTCGAACTTGCCGGGCCAGACAATGCGGCGCAGCTCCGGGGTGAAGGCATGGTAGCCCGCCACACTCATAGATGCGAGCCGCATGGGTGGATCTCGGTCCTAATGCTCACGCGCCACCGCCTCCAGTGGAGCACGGTCTTGGAGCGGTGGTGTAGGAAGTGCACGCGCATCACCTTGGGGCTGCTGCACCACCAGACAGCTTGCACATCGCGCATTGGTGCCCCATGTGGCAGGTCACGTGGTTGCACATCACGCCCGGGCCTAGGGTCGGCACCGCGGAGGGGTGGAGGAGGAGGAGCGCCGTGGGCCACATCGCCTGCCTGGGATGGCCGGTGATGAAGTGAACGGGACAGCGCAGGGGCTTCGCCCTTGGCGCTGACGAGCTCGGCGATGCGGCCAAGCCAGTTATCGTAGCGATCATCGGCGGGACGGTAGTGCAGCAGCTCGCATGCCATGAATAGCGCAACCTTCGCATTCACCGCCCCGCGGCGAGCATGGGAGAACGAGGCCATGGCTGGAATGGGCGATGGAGTGGCGGTGGGACCGTCGCGCTGCACTGAAGGTGGTAGCGACGAGTCCTGCCGCTCATGGACGGCAAGGTCAGTGGCTGCGTTGGCCGCATGGGAAGGAGAGCGGCGCAGGGTGCCACAGCCCACGGGCGCAGTCGTAGCGACGCAAGCGGTCGGACGCTCGGCATGGACCCGGCGGGCGTTGGCCATGGGGGTGACGATGCGAGGCGAAGTGGGACTTGAGGGAAGATTTCGACACGCCCCTACCTAGCACACCAAATGTCCGATTCAGGGCTCCGCAGACCCAAAAAGGTTCAAACTCTGGGCGTGTGCAAAGATCTCAAGCTTCGAGCTCGTCGCCCTACAGCCTAGCCTTGCCGGATTTCCGTGAACTTTGAGGAAGATCAACATGGTAGTTTACCCAGGTTTGGGCCACCTTGCGGTGTAAAACCCTACTCCTGCTTTGTGGTGGATTGGCCTCACGAGGGGCTGAGAACGAACAAGTATAGTGGATGAACAGCCTCGTGAGGGCTGGAGGAGCGAGAGAATGAGTCGTCCTCCCCCATGGTGGTGGCTAACCTATATTTATAGTGGCCCGGTCCTCTTCCCCCAAAACATAGGCGGGAAGGGATCCCACAACGACCAATTTGAAAGGGGACAAGTAGTACATCTAATCCCGATGAAAGGTGGTCTTCGCCTGCAAAGGTTCTGGTCGTGACGCAGCGATTGGCTCGGTGATGACATCCGTCCTACCGAGCCCATGGTCTTGGTCTTGTAGCACCGGAAATGAAACCTTTGGGAGATTCCTCGAGAACGCACGCTTGTCCTTGCCTCCATAGCACCAAAGGGGAAACTAGCTCCTCTAGACCGGCTGGCGCCCGCCTGGCCTTGGTCGTCATGGCTCACATCATTGCAGCCTGGTGAGGCTGGGTACCCGCATAGAAACCTCCGCTCCTCGAGAGGCCGCCTGTGGAGGCCGCTCCCTCTAGAGGTCTTGGTGTTGTCCGCCTTGCGAGGCCAGGGCCCTCGCGAGGATCTTGTCTTGGTCGTACCAGGTCATCGAGGGAGGCACACTGTGGGCCGCAATCAGGCAAGTCTGGGTACCCTAGTTCCCACAACACCGACACAGCCGATGATGGTTTTGGCGGCTAGAGCAAGAGAACCTAGATTAGAGATTGAAGAAGCAGGATCACCGTTGGATGTCAATCCAACAACTACAGATGTTAGGATAATTTGTTGACTTTTAGTTTTATACCTTAAATCACTTTGTTCACTAAATGGACGACACCTTGCGCAAGCTTCGTCTAGTGGGCCAAGAAAGTTAGCTTCGAATGCTGTGGTGGAATGCAGTCCATTTATTTAGGCTTTGCAACCCATTTCATTTTGTTTGCCAATACATCTATTTCCTGGGCTTTGACTCAAAAAATAATCTATTTTCTAGGCTGCATAAAAATAATAATGGCCGATTTACTATTTATGATAATTTATAGCACATTTGATTATTTATTCAGATACACCTTCTTACTCGGCTGGGTGAAAAAATAATATTGCGTACATGCATCCCATTTATCGTTTCTGATAATTTGCAAGCCATTTGATTTTAGTAGAAATGGACCCATTTTCTGGGATGGGCGAAAAAACAATGATGGTCTGGACTAAGTATTTCGTATATAAAATAATATTGAGATAGGAATATTATTAAAAAAGTTAAGTTGGGCTTGGTAATTTTATTATATAAAAAATAAATCGAGTTGTGCATTTTATTAAAACAAACATAGGCTAGTCTGCGCTTATATTAGGATATTGTGTACAACTGTCGGCCCAATTGTATTGCTGATATTCAACGAAAAAGGCCTGTGTAGTACAGTACAACTTTACATAGATACTCAGCCTGCATTCAACCATGCCTGAAAAGGCCCGAACAAGGCTTATAAACAATTTTTTGAAGTCACTGAGCTCAATTAATAACTCAAGAAAAAAGTTAGAGTACAGTGGAACCTAATTAAAAGATGTCACGAGCGAAGTAATAATTCAACAGGTCCCACTTGTGTGTGTGACATACAGAGAGAGAGAGACCCATCAGTCGATGCTCGTAAATACATCTTT
The DNA here is from genome assembly GCF_003073215.2 of Triticum urartu. NCBI lineage: Eukaryota > Viridiplantae > Streptophyta > Magnoliopsida > Poales > Poaceae > Triticum > Triticum urartu. The sequence goes on from NC_053027.1 coordinate 266,691,226, forward strand.
CAGCCATATGCATTGCTGATACTCATTAAAAACTTCTATAGTTGACACAATCATATAGAACATCATAGCACATAGAACTTGCATACAAATTTTTTATGCAGGCGGCACAATTAGGGTGGAAGAAGTGAATCCCTACGGTTAGGGTAATGTTGAAACGAACAAACTCGTACATAACCGTTCATTGTCTTTATCAATAATAGAGAAATATCTTGACTACTATGCAAAATAAACAGACAGACAACACAATAAGTTCTGCTAGCACATTAAGTTGACGTACACCCCTTTCTAAAAAAAGTCCATGTACAAAAATAGAATAGGTCACAATCGAATCCGCGCTACTACTATTTGAACCCGCGCTACTACTATTTGAACCCGCGCTACTACTAACAAAATAGTAGTAGTGCTTCTAGTATACTAGCCGCTACTACTATGCTAGATACTAGTGGCATGTAGTTTTCCCCTAGCGCTACTACTAACAAATTATGAATTAAAAAAATAAAAATTACATGCATTATTCAGAGATAGAAATCAGGGACACGTCCAGTGCAAAATAAATTAAACACACACAACTAAAGGTGGGTACCTTCCCTAGTGTTCCACCACCAGTCTAAACAGACCACTTCTCTACATGTATCTATCAAGGCTTGGAGTTCAGACGCTAGATGACCCGAATCCTCCCTCACCCCGAAAGATGGCATCGAGGTCCTCCACCTCGGCGACATCTGGCGTCGCGATCACATGGACGATCATCCATGTGGCGCGGTCATCGGGCTTCACGTCAAAGTCCACCTCTAAGTGGTTGAAGAGCACGACGCCCACCAGACTGCCATAGTCAGTATCAATCACCCCTATGGGCACTTTGGGAAAGTGAAAACTTGTTAGTACGTGTCAGCGTTCAAATCCAGTAGGGTATTTTATTTCTTCTTAGCACATGCACATGCATCAATAGAATAGCCGGAGGCTAGTCCTTACTTGTTGCACGAGACGTGAAGAAGGGCATGTCCCCTCCATGTTGCAGAAACGAATCAAAGGAAGACACTACCGCTAGACATGAAGAAGGTCGGGTCCCCTCCTTCTGTAAATAGCTCAGGTGCCTGAAGTTGCAAGGAATCTTAATACAATGAACTCATAGTAATGCATAATAACAAGAAAAAATAATCATGAATCCTAAAGAAAAACATCATTATATGAGTCAGGATAATGTGGGTAACATTATTCATTAATAAGAACAACTAGATCATCGTTCTACGCCCATCCATTTTGACAATAGAATAACATGAATATATGTAAATATGTCGAAGCACAATGCATATAATTTAAATCTATGTAAACTTACTCAGATATTTGAAGCAAATCTCTTTATTAGTTTTATAATAACATAAAGGGATCCACTTAGACAAAATGATTAGTTTTTTAAGATCTTATATTTTTACATTACGAGAGGAAAATGTGCAAAACTACCAAGTCATGTTTTACATAATTTAGAACGGAAAACTACTATAATGTATAACAAATCTTTCAAATACGCCACATGATCACGAATATATATTGACAAAAAGGAATTAAAGAAGGCTTAGAAAATCTATAATATTGGCTATGTTACTCTGGTTGATTTAAAATTAACATCAATGTATAGGGATATATGCTGCTTACCATGATTCAAGAACTATGCATATATTATCCCTTCCCATTCGTTTTGGCCAATTCGTTTGGATTTGGTTCAACTGATTTTGAACTGCGTTTATAGTACTCGAAAGAGCATAATAGCTGAAGGGATGTATCTTCACTTAGACAATCCTCCATTTTCCTACCTAACCTTATTGGCAACCATTTAAAATAGTCAGCCCAAACCTATATAGCATAACCTGCAGCAAAAGAAAAACAGATTTCGATGAGTTGAACTGAACCGATGGAGAGGGTAATGGGAAGAGAAAATATGGTAGATTAAAGATGACGCACAGCTTAGTGTAGAAGCAATCCATGTACTCCCTCTGTAAAGAAATATAAGACCATTTATATTTCTTTACAAAGGAAGTCGTCTTTTGGGAGAACTGATGTAAAGCTTAAGAAACATACTTTGCGGATTTACCCTACAATCTGAATTAAAGATGGCTCACAGCCTAGTGGAGAAGCAATCCTACTAAAATCAGGAAACTACCAACATCTCAGAAGAAGAGAATTCATGGTCACAATGTTGTACACATAAGTGCAGATCACTACAATAAACACGTAACTACTTGAAGTATTTAAGGCAGCTACTTAAGGATGATGATGTTTCGCCTTGCTTGATCTACTTAATGGCCTTTGTTGCCATTTTTCTTAGTAGCAACAAGGAAGTACCTCTATTCCGTATGCGAGAAAAGGGCACCATGCAACCAGTATAAAAAAGCTTCTATCTATACGATGAATTTTTGCATCTGCATTTTTTATAAATAAGGCTAATACAAGTTTCTCCAAGCATAGTACAAATAGACTATCCATGATTTTGTTCACCTTCATCTGCACCTTTGTTATCAACCATCACACCTTCTGCCTGATCGTTAACCATTACACCTTCAGCTGCACCATCAGCTTTTACACATTCTTTATCATCACGCCATCTCAGGAGAAAAGGCCTTCACATAAGTTCCTATCAAACAAACATATAGAGACAACACAATAGTGATTAAATGTGCTTGTAGTCTAAGATCTATTCCATTTGATTTTAGAAGAAGTATGGAAGTAAATAAGTAAGAAGACTCGCTTTCTGAACCCTCCACAAGTGAATATTTACTTGGACTCGTAGTTGCATAGTTTCTGTGGCCATCGCCCCCACTCTTCTATTCTCATGCGTCAACACAACAATAACTTGGGCATGAATAGGGAGAAATGAAAATGAACTCTCAAATAAGAAAATAATTGTGCGTCTCTTTTTCTACAGATAGTTATTTCATTGAATAGGTGTCGTTCACCGTCAGCTTACCAAGGATTTCGGGGCTCTTTGGTTACTACCCTGAGATACATGCTTGAGAAATTTAGGTGGCCGGAGGATTTGGTCTATTTCTACTGGCAACTTTACTGGAGATGTTGTTTGGTTTGTTACCTGCACCTGAGAACTTTAAATATTGATTATGGTTCTTCTTTCTCTGATCTTGCCTCTCTTCCCCATGAATTTTTACAATCTGCAATAGCACAAGATGATTCCTAAGATGTACAAGAGCACAAATCCAATCAAGAGGCTCGATTCTCTTGGGGTCGATACTGTAAGAAAAGAAAAGAAAAATCCATTGGATACAAAATAAGCACAGATCAAGATCGTTCCCTATTTCCCGTCCAGAAAAAATAAAAAGTAAAGCAATGAGAACGAGAAAGGGGAACATGGAGCTCGCTGGAACATGGAGCCTACTGAAGCACCACCTTGTACACCACCTCCTCCATCGTCATCCGCTCCACCACAAGGCTCGCCCTCGGGGCCGTCGCGCCGCCACGCCTCCATGCCACGGCGGGGAGCAACCTGGGCTGGCCGCCGCGATGGGCCTGGTCGGCCGGGTGGTGGAGGAAGGCTGCGCACGTGTGCAGCCACACGGCGGAGGATCCCGGCATGGATCGAAGAAAGGGAGAGATCCCGTCGGCGGAGGAGAGGAGGTGGGGGATGTGAACCGGGGGTGGGTGGGGTGCGGGAGTGGGTTGGCTGTCTGGTCTGGGATGGGACTGAAAGGCTAGCGGTAGCGCATGGTGTCTCACCGGCGCTACAGTATCCAATTAGCAGTAACGCTGGTTTAAAACTCACGCTACTACTACGGACTGTTCGCGGGGCATGGTCGAGAATATTTACTAATAGCGTGTGATTTTTGGCCTCGCGCTACTAGGAAATATTACTAGTAGCGCTGGTCCATATAGCACGCTACTAGTAAATAGCAGTTGCATTGGTAAATAAAGAGCGCTACTAGTAAGTGATTGTCTATAAGCTTTTTTCTAGTAGTGCATGGCCATCACCCACGAAGGACTTGCCTCACTTGGGTATATCTGCACAAAGTAGACGATCTCCTTGCCCTTACAAACTCCTTGGTTCAACTCCACAATCTTGACGGAGGCTCCCAAGTGACAGCTAACCAATCTATGAGACACCACTCTCCAAAAGGTAATAGATGGTGTGTTGATGATGAAGTATTTGCTCTTGTGCTTCAAATGATAGTCTCCCCAACACTCAAATCTCTCTTGCGGATTTGGATTTGGTGGAAAGATGATTTGAGTGGAAAGCAACTTGGGGAAGGCAAGAGATCAATATTCTTGTGTTGGAATGGAATATCTTGGTCTCAACACATGAGTATGTGGTTCTCGCTCAGAAAATGAATGGTAGAAGCGTAGGCACGTTCTGATAGATGCTCTCTCCATGAATGGAGGATGGGTGGAGGGGTATATATAGCCTCCATACAAAATCTAACTGTTACACGCAATTTACCAAACTCGATGAGACCGAATACACAAACTCGATCAGACCGATTCAGTTCGAAATGTGAACGTTAGGCTTTTCGGTGGGACCGATATGATGAACTCGATGGGACCGATTTCATTCGGGTTAGGGCATAACGTAATCTCGGTGAGACCGGTCACATGAACTCGATGGAACCGATTTCTGTAATAGATAAATAGAGAGTTGATCAGGCAAACTCATTGAGACCGATTGCTCATTTCGGCGAGACCGAAACATTACGAAAAGAAAACAGAGAGTTTGCATTGCGAATTCGGTGGGACCGGTCGCTCATGTCGGTTAGACCGAAACGTTACAAAGGGAAACAGAGAGTTTGCAATCCCATCTCAGTGAGACCGAGATCCCTATCGGTGAGACCGAACTGATTAGGGTTTCTGGCTATGGGTATGTCAAATGAACTCGGTGGCGCCGGATAGATCAAATCGGTGGGGCCAAGTTTGACTTTTTGTTTGGGACATATGTGGATATGAGAAAGTGGTTGAGGGCTTTTGGAGCATATCACTAAGCATTTTGAGGAAGCAAGCCATTAAGCAACACCTCGTCCCCTTTTAATAGTATTGGCTTTTCCTATGGACTCAATGTGATCTTGGATCACTAAAATGAAAATGTAGAGTCTTGAGCTTTTTTCCAATATGTGTCTATAGCATTTGAGGGGTCCACATTCCTAGTCCATGCCATGCCAATCATTCAACTTTCTGAAATAATCATCTTGAAAGAGCATTACTTCAATGAGCTATATGTTGTTAGGAATTACCAAAACCATCCAGGGATAGTTGCACTTTCAATCTCCCCCTTTTTGGTAATTGATGACAATAGATCAAAGCTTCGACAAATGATAGTAAGATTTAAATACATCGTCACTTTGAGAAATATGTGATAAGCAAGAGCTCCCCCTAAATTTGTGCATTATTTATAATTTTCTTTTGAATGCAAATGCACAATCGATTAGGATCATGGGTTACTCTTTCATGTCACATACATCTTGGTGGAGCGCTGAAAATGATACAATATAAAATATGCACTCACCACCAAGGCAAAGTGAATGATCATACATAAGAGATAAATAATAGCATCATTCAAGAACAAGCATTAAAGTATGAGATGATCAAACACATGATCAAACGAGTGTCTCACACACAGAAACATAGAGTATCATCCAAGCCAGCACACAAATAAGTATTAAACAAGTGGCAAATAAGGCAAAAAGAAGCAGAGCTCTCTCTCTCTCTCTCTCAGCCTATGATCTATACATTTTCTCCCCATTGGCAACAAGTTACCAAAAAGCTCGAAAATGCATAGTGATATGCATCTCTCTTGGCTTGATCTTCGGGAGGAGGCGTTGAGAGGACTCCGAGGACGAATGCTTCTGTTGAAGTTGTTGGAGCTGATGGAGTGGAAACTCGAGGGAGCTGCAGGTGCTGATGTAGTTGCTCTTGTGTCAGTCACTGGCACTGCAGCAGATCCTATCCTCTTAGCACTCTCATAAAGGCATCTGTGGTAGCATGCCCTTTCCTCTCCTCATCTTCTTCGTGGAGCTGCTCAACTGCTATCTGCATCTCTGTTACTTTCATGTCAAGATCATAGAATTTAGTCTCAATGATCCTCTCCGGGCTTTCTTGGTTCTGAGCTAGGGTGGACAATCCCTTCTCGATGCTCAATGTGGCTTGAATCAGATATCCAAGTTGGTCTTGCTTTGACTTAAGGAACACTTGAGAAGCCTCTTCAACACTTGGCATCTTTACTGCCTTCTCAGCTTTAGCTTTTTTCCTCTTCTCTTGAGCCTCTGCAGATGTCGGATCTTCAGCATTCATGACAACTTTGTTGTCCTCAAAATCAAGCCTCAAGGAAAGATGTTTCTTGTCCAACAAGTAAGTGCATGTGCCCATCTTGGAATTGATGAGCACCTGGATGTGTGGAGGATACCCACATGGCCTCTTCTGATCTGTAGTTGTCCTCTTGATTGTCTCAATAATCAGCCTCATCACTTTGAACTTTTGGGGCACATCAAACAACTGCAGCAAACTAATGGAGTGGCCTCTGATCATCCTATGATCACCTGACTTGGGCAACAAGGTATGCCTCAAGATTGTGTTGATGGTGGTCAGGTCAGATAATAGATAGTACACGGAGCCCATCTTGTGAGTCTCCAAAGCTTTGTCAGGAATCTCCTTATACATGTTAGCCATTGAGTTATGATCTTTCTTCTACGTGGCATATACATCTATGTCATCTTCATGCTCTGCAGGGGCATTTGTTAGTTTTGCCGACTTAGCAACTGTCGATTGGTACCTGGTACCATTAGACATCCAGACAATTCTGCCATCAGGATAGAAATGTGTTGTGGAGTAGAATTGCATGATGAGTATTCCACTTGGTCAACTTCTGACCCACAAATTTGTCTACCCCACATAGCCTGAAGCTCTCATGCACTCCTGGAAAGTGGTCTTCATTGCTGTCAATATAATTCCAGTCTACCCACTTCATATTGTAGACAATGGGCTTCTTATCTAGCAGAATAGTTTCATAGAAGTCCTGCTGCTCCTTAGTGTGAAACCTATAATCCATAGCAGTCCTTCTCCTCACAGCATATGGATCAGATTCTCTCCATAGTATGAGACCTGCATCCTTTCTAATCTTCATATTCTCAGCCATTGGATGGTTTTCATCATGGTCTGGGATCTTGGGCTTGAGCTTCCTAAGAACTTGGGCTCCAGCCTCTTCTTCTTCTTCTTCCTCAACTTCAGTCTTGGGCACTGGGGCCTTGTTCTTCTCAGCAGCTGGTATATTCCTTGTGCTCCTATTTGGTGTAGTCTTGGGAGGTGGAGCAGAAGCTTTGGGGCAGTCTTGGGCTTAGAAGGGGCACTCCCAGTCTTGATGGCATCCCCCTTTAGCTTTTGAGTTTTGGATGCTGGTGCAGCATCCTCTTCTTCCTCTTCCTCTTCATCCTTAGCTGGGTCTTCCATCATAGAGGATCTCCCAATGACTTTGGCCATAGTTTTCTTGACCCTTTCCTTTCTTTTCTTGCCCTCACCAGCAACCTCTTCAGTTGATTTGGAAGTTTCAAGAGTGGAGGCTCTGGCCTTTGACATGGGCACTCTCTTTGCAGGAGCCTTTTTGTGCATTCGGGCTTGGTTAAAGCAGCTGTGCCAAACTCTTTCTTGGCAACCTTCTTTTTCTTGGAGCTGGCCTCCTCCTCAGCAGCTACATAGTCTTCATCTTCAGACTCAGAATTTTTATTCATCCTCTACTTAGTAGTAGCCTTAGATAGGTTGCTAGGAGTATTTCTGCTGACATCGTCATAACTGTCAGAGGGATTAGTGCCCTCACTCAGATTCAACTGCTCCTCAGACTTGTTCTGGCTGTCACTCTCAGACATGGTTGACACTGCAAACTAAAAGCTGACCCTGTGGATGGTTATAGATAAGATAGAGTGGATCAGCATCACAAAGTGTAGAGATTTTGCAAAATAGATGAGTCAAAAACTTAGTTTTAGTTTTCCACAGAAAGCATTTCGGAGCTACCGATTTGTAAACTCGGTGACACCGAAGCAACTTTTGGAGTCTAAACTAGTGAAATCGGTCAGACTGAGACACAGTTCGGTGACTCCAGGATTGCTAGGATTTCACTGAGAATTGAATTTGGTCACACCGATTTGCAAGTTTCGGTCAAACCGAAAAGTGAAAGTGCAATGGCCTAAGCGAAATCGGTGAGACCGATTTCCACAACTCGGTCGGTCTGAGATGAGTTTGGTGGAAACCTAACCCTAAATTTTCGAATCAAATCTAGTCTAAAGGAAAATTTTGTTGGATAGGTTGATCTCATACGTGGTAAGAAACATGGCATTGACCTTGTGCTTAGAATCGGAGGTAAAAAAATGCACAAGGGGTCAAACTCATACCCTAACTCGGCTATGAGTTTCCCACGGCGGCAACGACGATGTTGAAGTCCGTTGACGGCGATGGAGACCAGCGCCGGTAGGTCACTGGTGACGAGAGGATGATCTGGAGACCCTCGACGGCAGAGCAGGACACGCGAGGGCAAAGAGGTGTTGGAGAAATTTCCAAAATTTGGCCCATCGGTATATATATCCTGACCCTGTCGGTGTGACCGAGTGGATCAACTCGGTGGCACCGAGATGCAGAATCGCAAGCGGTTACTGCAGCTTGATGTGACCTAAAAGTTCTAATCGGTTGCACTGAGATTGAAAACCTAGATCAACTCAGTGAACTCGGTTTGACCGAAAAGGATGAATCGGTCAGACCGAAATGCATAGAGAGGTTTTCGAAGTTTAAGTCTATGATGAATCGGAGACTCAGAGTGCTCCTCACACAGAGTGTTCGGATCTGACGTGATCAAACTTTGTGATGTAGCATGAATAGAGTTTGAGACGAGAAAAGCATAGATAGCTAGAGGAAGTTCTTAGGCATTCTTGTCCATCCATTTGGCAAAATAAAAAGAACCAAGCAATAAAGCAACAAATGGATGTCCTCGAATGAGTAAAATATGCAACCAACATGATCACATAATAAAATGGCAAATGAAATATGTGGCAAAGCATGCACAAACACTCTAGCATTTATCAAGCAATTGGTGATGACTAGGTCATCTATATATGAGTATATTGACTGAGGAGTCAAATGAGAACATTTTATCGTAGCTCATACTCATTGTTTAAGCACAAGTGGGGTTGCCACTTTTACATAAAGCATTGTTGTGTTCACATTATTAGAGTTGCTTTAGCTCAATTCTTAGAGTAAAGCTCCCCCGTAGATGTGATATCCCCCCTAAGAGGGATGAACTAACCTTGGGTTTTGTCGATGATGACTTCATATACATGTTGAAGATGTGGATGCTCAATATTGATGTTGATCATTTGGAGCAATCGATTGGAGTGAGTTGCACTTTCAATACCTTCATGGGTTAGTCCCACAAGGAACAAACAAGGATATACATAGACATAGAGTGAAGTTCACACAAGATGATATCCATGAAAGCATTAGGTCACCTTGTCCCTTGTCTTACCAACAAGAGGATTTGTGACTCCTTGAACTAGTGCAAGATGTGGAAGTTGTTTGCACTTTTTCTCGCCAAAATGATATGAGTGAAATATGTTGGTGGAGTCACCCTCAAGAACTTTCAAGTTCTTCTTCTTCGGGATCCACATCAACTTGATGGGAATCCTTGGAGTTCTAGTAGAACTTGATGTAGTCTTGGGAACCCACTTGACCAAGGCCTTGGGAGCTTCTTCAAATGCATCAATCTTCTCTTGAATCTTGTCCTTGCCTTTTTGCTTGTGGTCTTGTGGTGGAAGATCATCTTGAGCTTGTGTTCCCTTGAAAGAAATAGGATCATACTTCTCTTGTTGAGGAACAAACTTCATCTTGGGGTATTGATCTTCTTCCCACCCAACTCCATTGGCATTGAACTTTCGTTCAAAACCAACACCTTGATTCTTCTAGTGCCTTCCTTGCTTACGTACAATTTCCTCCAATTGCTTACTTTCGGCAAGGCTCTTGTGAACACATTTCTCAATAATTCCCTTCAATAAGCTATTTTCTTGCTCAAGTGTAACTTGGCTAAGAGAATCATTAGTGGAATCAAGAGAACTACTAGAAGCAACAATATTGGATTTAGCATGATTATTATTACTACTAGAAGAAGAATCTTCCTTGCTCTTATTACTAGATTTTACTTGTGGCATGTAAGTAGACAAGAGTAAATGCTTGGCAATGTAAGAAGAACTTTTCTTGCGGAGATCATCATCGATTGCCTTTAAGAACCCATGCTCTTGCTCAAGGTTGAGCTTTTCAAAGCGTAGCTTCTCATGAGTCTTTAAAAGCTCTCGATGATCTTCCAAGGTAGTTTCATGAGCTAACTTAAGAGTGTTTAGTTCTTTAGTTAGACGCTCAATCTCCTTCTTATCATCGTCATTCATTTTATCTTGATTAGCATGATTAATAGCAAGTTCATCATAGTTTTCATCACTAGATTTGTCAACAAGTAAATCATCATCACCTAGCAAGTCATCTTCATCACTATTGAAATCAACATACTCGGCGTGTGATACATTTGAGCCTTTAGCCATGAAGAATCTTCCAATTCCCTCATTTGGTGAGTTAAATATGTCATAGGAGTTGGTTGAAACAAGTGCTAGACCGGCAACACCTTCATCTTGAGTATATTCGAAGTCGGAGTGATAACTTCTCTCAGAGTGATGGTCGGAGTCAGAGCCGGATACCCATTCACCAACATGAGCTTGGTGTCTTTGTTTTGTGTAGCTCCTTAATGACTTGTCCTTCCTTTCCGATTCCTTGCTTCCACGAGAGGTTCTTCGTTCATAACGATCATCGCTACTTCTTCTCTCTCTTGGAGGTGATTCTTATCTTCTACTTCTCCTTTTAGGTGAGTCTTCTCTTCTTTTGTAGGGAGCTGTACACTCACTGGAGTAGTGTCTGGGTCTTCCACAATTTTAGCAATTACGCTCATGACTAGAAGATCGTTTGTCATTGTAGGACCTTGACTTGGAACTTCTTTCTTTGCTTCTACTCTTGTAGAACTTGTTGAAGTTCTTCACCATTAGGCTCAATTCCTCATTGAAGGCTTGTTTCTCACTTGATGATGTAGGAGCATCACATGAGGCTTTGTAAGCACCACTTGACTTGTTTTGAAGCTCTTCTTTATCCTTGAGTGACATCTCACGAGAAACAATTCTTCCATTGACTTCCATTGGCTTGAGATATTTGTAGTTGGCCATCATTTGGATCAATGTGCACACAGTATCATATTTTCCATCCAAGGCTCATAGGATCTTCTCGATGATGAATTTGTCAGTCATCTTTTCACTTCCTAAGCAGGCAATCTCATTTGTGATGAGAGCAAGCCTAGAGTACATTTCAATGACACCTTCACCATCCTTCATTTTGAACTTGTCAAGCCGACTTTAAAGCACATCCAATTTGGATTCCTTGACGAAGTCGGTACCTTCGTGCATATGTATCAAAGTATCACAAATTTCCTTTGCATTCTCAAGACGGCTGATTTTGTTGAATTCTTCGGGGCATAATCCATTGAAGAGGATATCGCAAGCTTGAGCATTGTATTGTAGCATCTTCAACTCTTTCGTGCTAGCTTAACGGTTCGGTTATCTCCCATCAAAGAAGTAACCTTGCAAGCCAATACACACAATAGACCAAACGGCGGGGTTATGTCCAAAAATATGCATTTTCATCTTATGTTTCCAACTAACAAAATTAGTACCATCAAAGTAAGGACATCTACGGTGGTAATTTCCGTCGCTAGATGTCATACTCTCCTAGGTTGTGAAACCAAGGCTATGATCACCAAGGCTATGAAAATCAAGGAAAAAGGAGACCAAAGCTCTAATACCACTTGTAGGATCGAAAGTATGTCTAGAGGGGGGTGATTAGACTACTTGAACAAATAAAAATCTATCCTTTTCTCAATTTTAAGTCTTGGCAGATTTTAGCAACTTAGCACAAGTCAAGCAATCAACCTACACATGCAAGTATAAGAGTATAGCAGCGGAATGTACATCATTGCATATGAAGGTAAAGGGGAGGAGTTTAGAGGGAGAAAACGCAATGTTGACATGGAGACTAGAACCCACGAAGGGTAACGGTTGCGCGAGTCCACAGGGGGGATCCACCCGCGAAGGGTCCACGAAGAAGCAACCTTGGGTATCCCACCATGGCCATCGCCCACGAAGTACTTGCCTCACTTGGGTAGATCTTCACGAACTAGGCGATCTCCTTGCCCTTACAAACTCCTTGGTTCAACTCCACAATCTTGACGGAGGCTCCCAAGTGACACCTAACCAATCTAGGAGACACCACTCTCCAAAAGGTAATAGATGGTGTCTTGATGCTGAACTCCTAGCTCTTGTTCTTCAAATGATAGTCTCCCCAACACTCAACTCTCTCTCACAGATTTGGATTTGGTGGAAAGATGATTTCAGTGGAAATCAACTTGGGGAAGGCTAGAGATCAAGATTCTTATGGTTGGAATGGAATATCTTGGTCTCAACACATGAGTAGGTGGTTCTCTCTTAGAAAATGAATGGTAGAAGTGTAGGCACATTCTGATTGCTCTCTCCATGAATGGAGGATGGGTGGACGGGTATATATAGCCTCCACACAAAATATAACCATTACAGACAATTTACATAACTTGTTGAGACCGAATACACAAATTCGGTCAGACTGATTCAGTTCAAAATGTGAACATTAGTATTTTTGGTGGCACCGATATGATCAACTCGGTGGGACCGATCTCATTAGGGTTAGGGCATAACGTAATCTCGGTGAGACCGATCACATGAACTCGGTGGAACCAATTTCTGTAATAGGTAAATAGAGCCCAGGCTTCCCTGGCACCTTGACGGTAGGCCGATATCATCCATAATCGGAAGCACCGCCGTGCTTATGGCGGGGGGAGGTCCCAGCCTCCAAGCTGGTCCCGAGGTGGCCGAGCGAAGAGCTCGACACTCCAAAGTGGAGACACAACATGACCGATGTGGCGAGGCGAAGCCCCCGGTCCAGCCACGGTGACAGAGAAGGTCGGAGGGGTGACGTCGAAGTCCCTTGAGCAGATCGATGAAGCGATGATGAAACCCCCGGCCGAGATGACGGGGCCAGTCGGCATATTAGACGTCGGCATCACTAGTAGAAAACAGGGCTTTGGTCCAGGCCGGGTCAGCCCATTAGTCCCAGTTCAGTCCAGAACCGGGACCAATGGGGGCATTGGTCCTGGTTCGTGAGCCCAGGGGGCCGGCCAGGCCACGTGGGCCATTGGTCCCGGTTCATCTGGACCTTTTGGTCCCGGTTGGTGGGATGAACCAGGACCAATGGGCCTCGCTCCTGGCCCACCACCATTGGTCCCAGTTGGTGGCTTGAACCGGGACCAAAGGCTCCCCTTTAGTCCTGGTTCATGCCACCAACAGGGACCAATGAGGTGCCTATATATACCCCTCGCTCGCGAGCAGAGCACCCCAGTGCTCTGTTTTTCTCTGGCTGAGGGGGAGAGGGCTTGGTGGTGCTCTAGCTCACCTCCTATGCACACAAGGTGTTCAATGGAATGCACGAGCCACACTACTTAAGCTTTTTCCTCTCCAAGCTCGACCTCCAAGCTCCATTTTCCATAATATTTGTCTAGGTTTAGCGGTCCGTCACGCCCCGTCCCCATCTTCACCGCCGTCGATCACCCGCGCCGAGCTCATCGCCGGCACCACCGTGGTGAGCCTCTTGTTCTTATCTTCTTTCTGAAAGGAAAAATATTCTTACTTGTATGTTTACATAGATACTTGTATTATTTTCTTACTTTTATTATTGCATCTTATATAGTGTGATGGTTTTGGTATCCGCCTCCGTCGGCCCTCGTCCTGTCTATGATTCGGATGTGGTATATATATTATCTTTATAACTATTGGTTCATTTATTGTTTATGAAAATTATGCCGACCAACGTGACATAGATTTTATTTATGTAGGATGTATGTGAATCGGAAATGCCAACCGACCCTATTGTCGAGAGGTTAAATTTAGTTGAAGAAGAAAACAATTTGTTGAAGGAAAAAATAAAAAAATTGAGGAGGAGAAGATGATATTGGAGTTGCATGTTGTGGATGTCGTCGATTATCACAAGATCAAGATGGATGCAATGCGCTTGAAGATTAGAAAGATTAGAAAATATGTCATTCATACCGAGGCTTGGTATCATTATGCCGTTGGATCAATTGTTACCTTGGTTGTGATTATGATCGCATTTGTTTTTGCATTGAAATGTTTTACATAGTTTCAATGTATGGTTTAATTAATTAGATGCTCTGGAGAGCTATATGTTGTTAGATGAGAACTATGTATGCACTTTGGTTTTAATGTGATGATGAACTTCTATTAATTTGGACACTTAATTATATATAATGCATGCAGATGAACTGGCAATGGATGTACGGTGACAGACACACCTGCGAGTACATTAAGGGCATGCATGAGTTTCTCGATGCGGCTGAGGCAAACAAGCAGAATGGTTTTATGTGTTGTCCATGCACTGAATGTGGGAATACAAGGTCTTACTCTAACCGGCAAATCCTTCACTCCCACCTGCTTTACAAGGGTTTCATGCCACACTATAATGTTTGGACGAGGCACGGAGAAATAGGGGTTATGATGGAAGACAGCGAAGAAGAAGAGTACGATGACAACTATGTGCCCCCTGAATACGGTGATGCTGCAACGGGGCGAGCTGGTGAAGATCAAGAGGAACCAGACGATGTGCCCAATGATGCTGCAATGGGTGAAGCTGCTGAAGATCAAGAGGAACCAGACGATGTGCCCGATGATGATGATCTCTGCCGGGTCATTGTCAATGCAAGGACGCAATGCGAAAGTCAAAAGGAGAAGCTGAAGTTCAATCGCATGTTAGAGGATCACAAAAAAGGGTTATACCCCAATTGCGAAGATGGCAACACAAAGCTCGGTACCGTACTGGAATTGCTGCAGTGGAAGGCAGAGAATGTTGTCGCTGACAAAGGATTTGAGAAGCTACTGAAAATATTGAAGAAGAAGCTTCCAAAGGATAAAGAATTTCCCGACAGTACATACGCAGCAAAGAAGGTCGTATGCCCTCTAGGATTGGAGGTGGAGAAGATACATGCATGCCCTAATGACCGCATCCTCTACCGCGGTGCATACAAGGATCTGAACGCATGCCCGGTATGCGGTGCATTGCGGTATAAGATCAGACGAGATGACCCTGGTGATGTTGACGGCGAGCCCCCCAGGAAGAGGGTTCCTGCGAAGGTGATGTGGTATGCTCCTATAATACCACAGTTGAAACGTCTGTTTAGAAACGAAGAGCATGCCAAGTTGATGCGATGGCATAGTGAGAACTGAAAGAAAGATGGGAAGTTGAGAGCACCTGCTGACGGGTCGCAGTGGAGAAAAATCGAGAGAAAGTACTGGGATGAGTTTGCAAAGGACCCAAGGAATGTATGGTTTGCTTTAAGCGCGGATGGCATTAATCCTTTCGGGGAGCAAAGAAGCAATCACAGCACCTGGCCCGTGACTCTATGTATGTATAACCTTCCTCCTTGGATGTGCATGAAGCGGAAGTTCATTATGATGCCAGTTCTCATCCAAGGCCCTAAGCAACCTGACAACGACATTGATGTGTACCTAAGGCCATTAGTTGAAGAACTTTTATAGCTGTGGAATGGAAACGGTGTACGTACGTGGGATGAGCACAGACAGGAGGAATTTAACCTTAAGGTGTGTTGACACACGAACATGTCACGTGTACCCTCGACGCCGGGGGTGATGCACCGCAGCTCACGTCGAAGGAGACCCGACCGACAGCGCGATACGCAAGACAGTCGACAGGCGCTTTTGCAGACCCAAAAACCCCACACCCCCGGGAGGGACCCCGTCAGGGAGTGCGGTGGCTATGGGCTGCCCTAGGTCGATTCGCTCGCCCCTAGAGCCTCGGGATTTGCAGCTCTCAAACACGAAGAACAGCGAAGAACGAGATAGAAAAACGATGGAGAGATAAAACGTAGATGAAAAAGTAGTATATTGATTTGTTCGATTGTGTGTTGTTCAATCGGCCGTCACCCCCAACATATATAAGAGGCGGCTGGACTTCCCGTACAAGTAAAGGATTCATCTAGGCTTTCCTTACAAGAAAAATTACATCAATTCACGTCCTAGAGTCCTAATTCTATTCCAACTCGGATTCAGTCTGAATCTGGCCCAAACTCTGTCTTCCTTCTTTTGCGGGCCGCAGGGCTTGCATATGATCTCTGATCGAGATGGCCTAAATATCAAACTTGTGTGCCTCGACGATACGAACAACTCTCATGTTGATCACTTTTTCAAATAAGGCCATCTTGAATACTTTTCGAGGTCATCTTTATCTTCCAGTCGGACTCGGTCTTGCAGTAGACTGGATTATCCGAGTCTCGTAGTGAATTTGTAGGCTATATATTATCTCTGATGATGATGACTCCAAAATCAAAGTTTACCGTCTTGATGATACGCACAACTTCTGTATTGAACAGTTCTTCATCCAAGGTCATTTTGATAAACTTTTGAGCACATGTTCAATTTCACTCGGACTTGAGCTCATCCACTCGGATATTAGATACTTTCACTCGGATCGTCCGATTGGACTTTTTCACTTGGAAGACAATCTTTCACTCGGATGACTATATTTCCACTCGGATGACTATATTTCCACTCGGAAGGCACTTTCTTATTCACTCGGATGACTATATTTCCACTCGGAAGGCACTATCTTATTCAATCGGCAAGTTTTCGTCCCGATGGTAATCTTTTCACTCGGAATATTTTCACCTGGACGACAATTTCACTCGGATGATCATAATTTCCCTCGGATGACTATATTTCCACTTGGATAATAATAAGTTCATCCGATTTCACTCGACCGTAAACTTTCACTCGACCGTAAACTTTCACTCAGATGGTAAACTTTTCACTCGGGTTTCCGACTAAAAACATAGCCCGATCTTGATTTGTCTCTCCAGGCCTCATACGACCTAGGATTGAGACGAATTATATATGAAAATCGATCGTCTCGACGAGACGAAACTTTTCCGTGTTGAAGGTTTTTCGATTCAAGGCCGTATTGATGGCCGAATTACTCGTGCAACCTATCAGACAAGTGTCTGGCACCTCGCGCCATATTTCTGTTGAGGTTCAGTCTGCAGTATATTGCCTCTAACTTTTGCATATGAACTCGGATTGAGATGATTTATATATCAAAATCAATTGCCTTGATGAGACGAAGACAATTCCTTAAGAGTGCTACTTCATCCGAGGTCATCTTGAAGACATGATTGGCTGCAAACCACTCGGAACATTGAACTATGCCACTAGGAGTATAGTTTCGGTCCGTAAGATAAAGTCGAATGAATATAACCGAAACATCTAAGTGGTTCCACTCAGTGACGTGAATATTTTTATGGTTAAAACTCATTCACTCGAGACCATCTTCATTGCAATCTGTATCTTGCCAAAATCAAGTGTCAACACATGCCCCCCTGTTTTTCAGCAAAGCTTGCACGCCGAAAAATAATATGCATAGTGTTTGTTCTAAGGACGATATCAACACTCCATCGGCCATTTATTTTTTTCCGGGCGACAATTATGTATCGGCCATGTTTGTGCTAAGGGCGATAATCTTATATCGGCCATTGCCCACTTAGGCTTCCTGCCACACACTCGGATGGTACTTCTTCAAATATTTGCCATTGAGAGCTCGAGGTAACAATGCCCCTTGTATTGATTCCACCAAATATGAATTTCCAGGAACAACTCTTGCAATTCTAAAAGGACCTTCCCAACTTGGAGACCACTTCCCGAATTTTCTATCTCTTGAACCAATCGGCAGAATCACTTTCCAAACGAGATCACCAACTTGAAAATTCTTCAACTTGACTTTCTTATTGTAAGCCCTTGCCACCCTCAACTTATCTCTCTCTATGGCATTCAAAGCAGCCAAATGTTTATCAGCAACCTCATCAATGTTGCCCATCATCAAGTTATAGAAGTCTATTGCCGACAAATCATTTTGTTTGGCTATTCTCAAAGCATTCAAATTTACTTCCACCGGTAAAACTGCCTCCTGACCATATACTAGCTCATATGGAGTCACTTTCGTAGCACCATGCCTTGAGATTCTATGTGCCCATAATGCCTCAGACAACAAGTCATGCCATCTCTTTGGATTATCCTTAATCTTCTTCTTGATGAGCTTGATTAAAATTTTATTGCTAGACTCAGCTTGTCCATTAGCTTGGGCATAATATGGAGAGGAATTGAGCAACTTTATGTTATAAGATTCGGAAAACTCTCTGACTTGGTGTGACATGAAAGATGAACCTTGATCTGTAGTTAACGTTTGAGGAATACCGAATCTATGAATAATGTGCTCGGTTATGAATTGAATTACCTCCGTATGCGTCATGTTCTTGAGAGGTACTGCTTCAGACCATTTAGTGAAATAATCAGTTGCCACCAATACGAACCGATGCCCTTTTGAGGAAGACGGATGGATTTGTCCAATGAAATCTAAACCCCAACCTTTGAAAGGCCACGGTTTGATAATAGGATGTAACATAGCAGCAGGAGCCAATTGAATATCACCAAACTTTTGACAAGCTTCACACCCCTTATAATATCTGAAGCAATCATTAATCATAATCGGCCAATAAAACCCAGCACGTCGCAATAACCATTTCATCTTGGGAGCCGACTGGTGAGTGCCACAAATACCTTCATGTACTTCTCCCATAGCAACTCTTACCTGGTCCTCGTCCAAACACTTTAGAAGAACATCATCGACGGTTCGGCGATAAAGACCATCATCTCTCATTGTATACTTGAAAGCCATACGCCGAACATCCCTGTCCACCCTTTTACTCAGATTGCACAAGTAATCAACAATGGGCTTCCTCCAGTCGGGATTGTCACCTGCACTAGACTTTTTGTTAATGGCCGAATCAGTGGGTTCAGGTTCGGCCTCTCCCATATTGGCAAGACAAGACATCGGTCTTTGAGAGATATGAAACATGCCATGATCAACATGATATCCGGATGCTTGTTGTGCCAATTCATTTGCTTTCCAATTGTCATGTCTAGATATATGAGCAATGCTAAAGCAATCCAAAGTAGAAATTATATCTAGACATCTATCAAGATAAACATTAAGTGATTCGTCCAAACACTGAAAGACTTTGGACATTTGCTGCACCACTAGTAACGAATCACCATAAGCCTCAATATGTGTAGCACCTATAGCAAGTAACATCTCTAGGCCGAATAAAATGCTTCATATTCGGCTTGATTGTTTGTACAAAAATATTCTAAGCGGCATGAGGCTTCAAAAACAACACCATGAGGAGATATATAAACAATACCAACACCTTGGCCATTGCTACAAACTGAACCATCAAAGTATAATCTCCATGGTACTAATGAAACAAGGTTCATATCAACATCATGCTTGTTATTAACCCGATGTTCAACAATGAAATTAGCAACAATTTGGCCTTTCATGGATTTTAGAGATTCATAAGCCAAATCATATTCAATCAAAGCATAAGCCCACTTGCCAATTCTACCACTAAGAATTGGCCTATGCAACATGTATTTAATGACATCGGTTTGACAAGCTACTACACAAACACTCGGCACTAAATAATGTCTCAGTTTTGTGCAAGCATAATATAAGCATAGACATAATTTCTCAATAAATGTATACCTTGTCTCTGCGTCCAATAAGCGGCGGCTCAAATAAGTGATGGCATGCTCTTTTCCTTCGGTCTCTTGAGTTAGAACAACACCAATAACTCCTTCCTATGCTGCAATGTAAAGTATGAAGGGTTCCCTATGCTTGGGTGCTCTCATCACCGGAGGAGTGCACAAATAATTCTTGATCATATCAAATGCTTCTTGCTGTTTTGCCCCCCAAGTGAAATCAGCATCATTCTTCAACCAAAGGATAGGAGTAAATGCATCAACTTTCCCTGATAGATTAGCTATGAACCTTCTCAAATAATTGACCTTGCCAGGGAACTTTTGCATATCTCTCTTGCATGTTGGAGCCTCCACCTTCTGTATAGCCTCTATCTTTTTGGGATCAATCTCTATACCATCTTCATGAATAATGAAAACCAAAAACTTGCCAGCTGACACGCCGAAAGCACACTTCAAAGGACTCATTTTCAATCCATACTTTTTCATTCTTTCAAAAGCTAAACGCAAATCGGCCAAGTGAGATTCAAAAGCACCCGATTTGACAACAATATCATCAATATAAACTTCAAGTATGACACTGAGTAAATCATGAAAAATCAAATTCATAGCCCTTTGATACGTGGCGCCAGCATTTTTTAATCCGAATGTCATCACTGTCCACTCGAATAAACCAAGGAAACCAGGACATGGGAAAGCCGTTTTGTACATGTCCTCTTCGGCCATAAAAATTTGATTGTATCCGGCATTACCATCTAGAAAGCTAATAACCTTATGTCCAGAAGCATCATTAATAAGCATATCGGCTCTTGGCATAGGATACTCATCTTTGGGTGTAGCCCTATTCAAATCTCTGAAATCAATGCACACCCTCAACTTGCCAGATCCTTTCTTCTCTACCGAGACAATGTTAGAAATCCACTCAGCATACCTGCAAGGTCGAATGAAATTAGCTTCAAGCAGTCGACCGATCTCTTCCTTGATCCGGTCATATGTTTTCGGATTAAATTTTCTGGTCGACTGTTTATAAGGTCTAAAACCGGCTTTTATAGGCAACCGATGTTCCACTAGCTCTCGGCTTAACCCTGGCATCTCATGATATTCCCATGCAAAGCAACAATCATATTCTTTAAATAGCTCGATTAACTTAGCCTTACAATCGGCTTTCAAATTTTTGTTTATAAATGTCAGTCGAGTGACTGAACCATCTCCAATATCTACCTCTTCTAACGGATCGGCTGATGTAAAACCTTGTCCAAGTTTATCCATGTCATCCAACTCCTCTATAGACTCATACATATCGTTCTCATTGGACCGATACTATACAAGACGTTTTTTAAACCACTCGGAATTAGGATCCATTTAAACATATCATACCTTGGAGCCGATTGCATTCACTCGGCTTTAAAGAGACGGGCACAAAACCATTCTTGGTTGCGCTGAGAAAATCAAATTCTGACAAGTCACGTCCCGTCAAGCAAGTAGCATTGGGATGTTGGCAATCCACCGATGCATCGGCCAAAGCAACACAGGACGAGTTATCCGCGTGAATAACTTCCACTTCATCATCAACCCACTGAATCAAAAACTGGTGCATAGTGGATGGCACGCACTGGTTTGCATGAACCCAATCGCGGCCTAGTATGACGTTGTAGTTACCTTGCACCTCAGCGACAAAGAATGCAGTAGCCAAAGTTTTGCTTCCGACTGTAAGCTCCACATACATCACACCTTTGGCTTCAGTTTTCTCTTTGCCTTAAAATCCATTGAGCACCATATTGGTCTTGATCAATTCTTCATCAGGCAAACCCAATCTCTTGAAGACCGAATAGGGCATAAGATTTACCATAGCACCACCATCAACAAGCATCCGAGTGAGCGGCGACCCATTGATATGACCTCTGAGATATAATGGTTTAAGATGCGTTACTGGTTCTTTTGGCTTCCCGAATATTGCGTTTTTAGGGCCAAAATCCAGCTGAGCCACCTCCGCTTCTTCATCTACAGCACGAAACTCAGCAAGTAAGTAGTACACCATATTGATATCCATACCTTCATGAACCGGCGTAGACTCATAGTCCAACATATCAGCCTCCTCCTCGAGTGCATCCACCGATTCTGAAATTTGTCCGAGTGAAGGATAAGTAAGAAGTGTCGCAGACGATGTCATATCTGTTGCATCGTCCTCCTTTGGTGATGTAGGTATTGCTGTGATAGATGTAGAAGCTGCTCTATCTTGCATTTGTTTAGGCCTCCACACTTGTTTTGGTGGAACCATGGGTCGAGTGTCATTGAACAACTTATCCCTTTGTTTCTCGGCCTCCTGTTCTGCCATCTCTTGACTCCTTAACCTCTGTAGTTTCCTCTTTTGTGTCTTTGTTAGCCCTGGAGGACACCACTTCAGCTGAGTGTATTTAGGATCTCTCGTCTTTACCTGGCTGGTGCTTGCCTCATGGTCATTAGCCGAGTGCTTTGGCGCGATAGCAAGTATCGGCTCGGTCGGATTGCTATGCACAATCGGCTGCTGTATGGCGAATGTTTCGGTGCCCAAGATAAGTGAGTCAACATCCATTTTCTCCTTGCCTTTTCCCGACTCAACTGCTGCAACACTTGGTGATTTAACACGCCATTCTTTTCGACTTTCTAGATGCATGAAATTTCCACTCGGGCGCACCTTTTTACTCTGATGGAATCCACTCGGATGGATATCACTCGGATGGAATTCAGTCGGATGGAATCTACTCGGCCACATTTTTTCACTCGGATAGCTTCCACCTGGGTGCATTCTCACACTCGGATAATTTCAATCCGGTCGCATGTTTTGACCAGCCGACTGATAGTTACCGATGTTCAGTCGGCCTCTATATGAATAGTCAAGTCGATCCCAAACAGATTGCGTATGCTCTTCTGGAAACGGCACCCTTGGTCCACTCGGTTTCATATACTGACTGAACATATCAGCTGATGGTGACCTTGGTCGCTTCAGATGAGTCGGCCGATTAAAGCTAGAACCGGCTGACTGGTTGGTGTACTTGGACAACAACATATCAAAAGTTGGCTTGATCCGCTTGCGCTGTACTTTAACTTCATTCCTTTTCCACTTGCCAATTTCTGGACTCTTGGGCTTGACAAATCTCACACGAGCATTTTCTTGCACTTGCAGTTTCCCCCCGAGTGTAGGATTCTTGATGGTGATTTTGATCACCTCCTT
This sequence comes from Triticum urartu, assembly GCF_003073215.2. Taxonomy (NCBI): domain Eukaryota; kingdom Viridiplantae; phylum Streptophyta; class Magnoliopsida; order Poales; family Poaceae; genus Triticum; species Triticum urartu. The sequence continues at coordinate 266,714,197 of NC_053027.1, forward strand.
GCCATCGGGTTGCTTACCAAGCACAACCTGTCTCCCCAAGACCTTGTTGTCCTCCTTGTCTTTCCTGGGCTCACCAACAATGACATTAGCTTTATTAGCAGATTCGGCTACCTCCGGCCGAATGAGTAGCTTCTTCCCCTCCAAATCCATGGTATTCATTGGAAAAGGTTGTTTATCAACTTGCATCTCAGAAAAGTTCAATCGTCCGTCATTAATGGCCGATTGTATCTGTCGTCGAAAAACATTGCAATCGTTAGTAGCATGAGAAAAAGAATTATGATACTTGCAATAAGCACGCCGTTTTAGCTCTTCAAACGGCGGTAAAGTATGAGATATTCTAATAATCTTAGCCTGCAGCAAAGCATCAAATATTCTATCACACTTAGCAATGTTAAAAGTAAACTTCATCTCTTCATCACGATTCTTATGAATCGGTTTCAGATCATTGCAAGTAAAGGGTTTGGCCTTAGATGGCCAAACAAATTCAGTAGCAAAAACATCACCCTCATCGTCCGAGTGATCACTATCATATTCCACCATATTCATCTTTGGACGATCGGCTTTGTATCTATGCACTTCTTTGAGATCTTTGCTTCGGCTTTCCTGAGCCAAAGCCCTTTGTAAGACTTGGTTGATATTTAAGAACTCATAACCTTCTAGCTTTTCTCTAATGGGAGTTCTCAAACCACTCAGCACTAGGTCTGCCAAGTCTCTCTCGGTTATCACCAAACTAAAACACCAGTTTTTTGTTTCTCTGAATCTCTTGACGTAATCGGAGACCGATTCATCATGCTTCTGTTTAAACGATGTTAGATGTGATAACTTGAGTTCATTGTCGCCACTATAAAAGTGATCATGAAATTTCTGCTCTAGCTGTGACCAAACCCGAATGGAACCATGTGGTAAAGAAGAAAACCATGAAAATGCAGTACCAGTTAAAGATAAAGGAAACAAACGCACTTTCAACTCATTTAGTGAGCCTGCTTCACCTAGTTGTGCTAAGTATTGACTAACATGCTCCCATGTGGTTTTTGTGCCCTCTCCATTGAACTTAACAAAATCTGGAATCTTATATCCCGGAGGGCACTGGATGGCATCAAAGTACTCGGGGTACGGCTTTTGGTAAATCCGATTCCGAGGTAACTCAACTCCAAAATTCTCTCTAAGCATCTTAGCCATCTCCTCTCTAAGATTATCTAGACCATCATCCGTAGTGGACAATGAAGCTTGTGGCGGTGATATAGGAAGAGTATGGTTACTAGCTGTAGGTAGGAATTGTGGCATGTATGTCGACCCATAATTTGGTAGTGGTCGAGTGGTTGTAGCTGTAGGTAGAATTTGGTTCAGCGTTGCCACCGAACCTGTCATGCTTGTAATAGGATTGATGGGTGTAGCCACAATCTGATTTGTTTGGGTAGGATAATAAGTCATCGGCACGGGAGGCGCCGATGCAATAGGTAAAGTCAGATTAGGGTTTTGCACACTAGCAGCTACACCATTATTACCACTAGATGATTGAGATATATTCTTCTGAGCATTAGTATTTTCTATAAAAGTTTGATAGACTAGATTGTTACCATCAGCAATACGACTTTCAATCTCAGCCCACTGCTCAGGAGAAAAGGAAGTACTTACAGAAGGCTTAACCTGTTCAGTTTGAAGAGGAGGGAACTTGATTTCTTCAATCGGAGTGATGTTGCCTTGGCGATCTTTCTTGAATTTTGCAAGGAACTCCTGCAGGTCCTTCTCCTCGCGCGCCTTCTTGTACTCCTCATAGATTTGGCGATGATCGGCCGATATCTCATCAAGACTAGGCTTAATGATGTTATCGGCGTCTACCTCAGATGGCTTGGGAAGATCGGACATGGTGGATGATGACGATTGATCTTCGTTCCCCAGCGGAGTCACCAAAAAGTGTGTTGACACACGAACACGTCACGTGTACCCTCGATGTCGGGGATGATGCACCGCAGCTCACATCGAAGGAGACCCGACCGACAACGCGATACGCAAGACAGTCGACGGGCGTTTTTGCAGACCCAAAAACCCCACACCCCCAGGAGGGACCCCGTCAGGGAGTGCGGCGGCTATGGGATGCCCTAGGTCGATTCGCTCGCCCCTAGAGCCTCGGGATTCGCAGCTCTCAAACACGAAGAACAGCGAAGAACGAGATAGAAAAACGGTGGAGAGATAAAACGTAGATGAAAAAGTAGTATATTGATTTGTTTGATTGTGTGTTGTTCAATCGGTCGTCACCCCCAACATATATAAGATGCGGGTGGACTTCCCGTACAAGTAAAGGATTCATCTAGGCTTTCCTTACAAGAAAAATTACATCAATTCACGTCCTAGAGTCCTAATTCTATTCCAACTCGGATTCAGTCTGAATCTGGCCCAAACTCTGTCTTCCTTCTTGCGTGGGCCGCCGGGCTTGCATATGTTATCCGATCGAGATGGCCCAAATATCAATCTTGTGTGCCTCGACAATACGAACAACTCTCATGTTGATCACTTTTTCAAATAAGGCCATCTTGAATACTTTTCGAGGTCATCTTTATCTTCCAGTCGGACTCGGTCTTGCAGTAGACTGGATTATCCGAGTCTCGTAGTGAATTTGTAGGCTATATATTATCTCTGATGATGATGACTCCAAAATCAAAGTTTACCGTCTTGATGATACGCACAACTTCTGTATTGAACACTTCTTCATCCAAGGTCATTTTGATAAACTTTCGAGCACATGTTCAATTTCACTCGGACTTGAGCTCATCCACTCGGATATTAGATACTTTCACTCGGATCGTCCGATTGGAATTTTTCACTCGGATGACTATATTTTCACTCGGATGACTATATTTCCACTCGGAAGGCACTATCTTATTCACTCGGATGACTATATTTCCACTCGGAAGGCACTATCTTATTCAATCGGCAAGTTTTCGTCCCGATGGTAATCTTTTCACTCGGAATATTTTCACCTGGACGACAATTTCACTCGGATGATCATATTTTCCCTCGGATGACTATATTTCCACTTGGATAATAATAAGTTTATCTGATTTCACTCGACCGTAAACTTTCACTCGACCGTAAACTTTCACTCAGATGGTAAACTTTGCACTCGGGTTTCCGACTAAAAACATAGCCTGATCTTGATTTGTCTCTCCAGGCCTCATACGACCTCGGATTGAGATGAATTATATATGAAAATCGATCGGCTCGACGAGACGAAACTTTTCCGTGTTGAAGGTTTTTCGATTCAAGGCCGTATTGATGGCAGAATTACTCGCGCAACCTATCAGACAAGTGTCTGGCACCTCGCGCCATATTTCCGTTGAGGTTCAGTCTGCAGTATATTGCCTCTAACTTTTGCATATGAACTCGGATTGAGATGATTTATATATCAAAATCAATTGCCTTGACGAGACGAAGACAATTCCTTAAGAGTGCTCCTTCATCCGAGGTCATCTTGAAGACATGATTGGCCGCAAACCACTCGGAACATTGAACTATGCCGCTCGGAGTATAGTTTCGGTCCGTAAGATAAAGTCGAATGAATATAACCGAAACATCTAAGTGGTTCCACTCGGTGACGTGATTATTTTTATGCTGAAAACTCATTCACTCGAGACCATCTTCATTGCAATCTGTATCTTGCCAAAATCAGGTGTCAACAAGGCGTTGTTGTTCGTGACCATCAATGATTGGCCTCCTCTTAGTAACCTTTCAGGACAGACAAACAAAGGATACCACGCATGCACGCACTGTTTAGATGACACTGAAAGTATATACCTGGACAAATGCAGGAAGAATGTGTACCTGGGCCATCGTCGATTTCTTCCGACCAACCATCAATGTCGAAAGAAATGCAAGCATTTCAAAGGCGAGGCAGATCACCGGAAGAAGCCCGCCATGCGTACCGGTGATCACGTACTTGCTATGGTCAATGATTTACACTACGTAATATTTGGAAAGGGTCCCGATGGACTAGCTGTTCCGAATGACGCTGAGGGACACGGACCCATGTGGAAGAAGAAATCTATATTTTGGGACCTACCCTACTGGAAAGACCTAGAGGTCCGCTCTTCAATCGATGTGATGCACGTGACGAAGAACCTTTGCGTGAACCTGCTAGGCTTCTTGGGCGTGTATGGGAAGACAAAAGATACATCTGAGGCACGGGAGGACCTGCAACGTTTGCACGAAAAAGACGGCATGCCTCTGAAGCAGTATAAAGGTCCTGCCAGCTACGCTCTTACGAAAGAAGAGAAAGAAATCTTCTTTGAATGCCTGCTCTGTATGAAGGTCACGACTGGCTTCTCGTCGAATATAAAGGGAATAATAAATATGCCAGAGAAAAATTTTCAGAACCTAAAGTCTCATGACTGCCACGTGATTATGACGCAACTGCTTCCGGTTGCATTGAGGGGGCTTCTACCGGAAAACGTCCCATTAGCCATTGTGAAGCTATGTGCATTCCTCAATGCAATCTCTCAGAAGGTGATCGATCCAGAAATCGTACCAAGGCTAAGGAGTGATGTGGCGCAATGTCTTGTCAGTTTCGAGCTGGTGTTCCCACCATCCTTCTTCAATATCATGACGCACGTCCTACTTCATCTAGTCGATGAGATTGTCATCCTGGGGCCCGTATTTCTACACAATATGTTCCCCTTTGAGAGGTTCATGGGAGTCCTAAAGAAATATGCCCATAACCGCGCTAGGCCAGAAGGAAGCATCTCCATGGGCCATCAAACAGAGGATGTTATCGGGTTTTGTGTTGACTTCATTCCTGGCCTTAAGAAGATAGGTCTCCCTAAATCGCGGTATGAGGGGAGACTGACTGGAAAAGGCACTCTTGGAAGAGACTCAATAATATGCAGGGACGGATATTCTTGGTCTCAAGCACACTACACAGTTCTACAGAACTCTACCTTGGTGACCCCGTATGTCGATGAACACAAGAATAGTCTGCGCTCCAAACACCCGGAGCAGTGCGACGACTGGATTACATGTGAACACATCAGGACTTTCAGCGGTTGGTTGGAAACACGTCTCAGAGGTGACAACACTGTTTGTGATGAGTTGTACCTGTTGTCCAGGGGACCATCTTTGATTGTATTGACTTACAAAGGATATGAGATAAATGGGAATACATTTTACACGATCGCCCAAGATCAAAAGAGCACCAACCAAAACAGCGGTGTCCGCTTTGATGCAGCAACCGAGAGCGGAAAGGACACATATTATGGTTACATAGTGGACATATGGGAACTTGACTACGGACCTGATTTTAAGGTCCCTTTGTTTAAGTGCAAATGGGTCAATCTGTCAGGCGGCGGGGTACAGGTAGACCCACAGTACGGAATGACAACAGTGGATCTGAAAAATCTTGGGTACACTGACGACCGTTTGTCCTAGCCAATGATGTGGCACAGGTTATCTATGTAAAGGACATGTCTACCAAACCAAGAAAAAGAAAAGATAAGGAAGCGAATACATCATACGATGAGCCAAAGCGCCACATAGTTCTTTCAGGAAAAAGGGACATCCTGGGAGTGGACGGCAAGACAGACATGTCTGAAGATTATGAAAAGTTTCATGAAATTCCTCCCTTCAATGTCAAGGCTGACCCAAGCATCCTGATAAACAATGAAGATTATCCATGGTTACAGCGCAATAAGCAAATGACACAAGCGAAGAAAAAGTGAAGACTTTCTCCCGCAACTATTATGATGATACCATGCCAACTTTGTAACACACGAACATGCTACCACTGTCCGTTTTGTACATGCACATGCTATGTGGGTGAAATTATGATACCATGCCAACTTTCAACTTTTTCAGAGTTCATTTGAAATGCTTTCATGTCTTATGGTTCGGCCCTCGTAATACCATTATTCAAATTTTAACTATTCAAATTTGAAAACTAATGGCACTAACAGAAAGTTTATAATTTTTTCTAAAACTGATGGCACTAACAGAAAGTTTATAATTTTTCTGACCTAAAAGCAAAAAGAATTAAAAAATGCAAAAAACAAAAGAAAATAAATAATGCAAAAACAAAAACAAACTGGAAAAAGTAAAGTTAATCACAAACTTGTGATTCAAACAAATATCAAAGAATTAAAATTTTAACTATTCAAATTTGAAAACTAATGGCACTAACAGAAAGTTTATAATTTTTCTAAAACTAATGGCACTAACAGAAAGTTTATAATTTTGCTCCTCGCCGCTGGCCCATGACCATTAGTCCCGGTTTGTGCCACAAACCGGGACTAAAGGGTTGGTCCTCGTTGCGGGCAGAGTTTAGTCCCACCTCGCCAACCGAAGGGGGCTCACACCAGTTTATAAGCCCTTCCCTCTCTGCCTTGTTGAGCTCCTCTCAAAGTGAAAATAGATGCCCTAATAAAGAAAAGTTTAACCTAAATTCATAGTGAATTCTCTGAAATTCATAAAAATTTAGTATGAATTTAGGTTGAATTTTCTCTATAAGCGCATCTATTCTCATTTTTTTAGTAAGTTAGTCACAAACTTGTGATTCACACAAATTTCAAAGAATTCAAATTTTAACTATTCAAATTTGTAAACTAATGGCACTAATAGAAAGTTTATAATTTTTCTAAAACTAATGGCACTAACAGAAAGTTTATAATTTTGCTAACCTAAAAGCAAACAGAATTAAAAATTAAAGCAAAAAACAAAAGAAAATATATAATGCAAAAAACAAAACAAAAAAACTAGAAAAAAATAGCAACAATCAGTATTTTGTTGTAATTAGAAACAAAATAAAATAAATAAAGCAACAAAGAAAACAAAAAAACAAAAAAAGTGTTTTCAAATTTGAAAACTAATGGCACTAACAGAAAGTTTATAATTTTTCTAAAACTAAAACCAAAAAGAATAAAAAAATAAAGCAAAAAACAAAAGAAAATAAATAATGCAGAAAACAAAAAAAAACTGGAAAAAATAGCAACAACAAGTATTTTGTTGTAAGTAGAAACAAAATAAAATAAATAAAGCAACAAAGAAAACAAAAAAAAAGTGTTTTCAAATTTGAAAACTAATGGCATTAACAAAAAGTTTATATTTTTTCTAAAACTAAAAGCATAAAGAATTAAAAAATAAAGCAAAAAACAAAATAAAATAAAATAAAGCAACAAAAAAACAAAAAAATGCCACCTACTGGGCCCCCACGGCCTGAATACGACTAGAAACCCATCCAAGGGCCAGGATTCAGGCCCGCAGGAGGCCCAGTAGGCCCATAGGCATAGTAGTGACAATTAGGCCCATAAGCCTGCAATGGAGAGAAGCTTGAGAGGGGTGCGGCAGTGGGGCTTATAAACCACCGCGCACCCCTCTCAACTAGCGAGGTGGGACTAAACTTTCGACGCAGCAGCCGCACAAGGCCTTTGGTCCCGGTTGGTGGCACCAACCGGGACTAATGCCCACCTTTAGTCCCGGTTGTTGCCACGAACGGGGACTAAAGGCTCTGCTATATAAGTCCACACTTAGGAAATTTTCACTCTCATCTTGCAGTTGCCGCCCCCGACGACGCCGACGCCGCCAGGCTGCCCCGACGCCACCCGCCCCGGCCCGCCCCCATCATCGCCGTCGCCCGCGCCCCTGCCCCGACGCGCGCCGCCCCGGCCCGCCCCCGTCGCCGTCGCCCGCGTCCCTGCCCCGACACGCGCCGCCCCGGCCCGCCCTCGCCGTCGCCCGCGCCGGCCCTTCTTCGACGCGCGCCGCCCCGGCCCGCCGTCGCCGTCGCCCGCGCCACCTACCCCGAGCGTGCGCCCACTGCCCCGTCGCCATCCTCGCCGCCGACCCCGCGGTCCTCCTGGTCCGGCCGGCGCCCTCCCTAGCTAGCAGTTTTTTTCATATATATGCCATTTTTTTCTTATATATGCTTGTTTTTTTATATATATGTATATATGTTCTCTGTGTATATATATGTTCATGTATATATGCAATAGTTTTTTAGAAAAATAAGGATTTTTTTTCTGTTCATAGATTTTTTTTGGTGATATTAATTATTGTAAATATGCAAATGTTTGTATATTCATATGAACAATGAATTAGGCAATACTACTTCATGTATTTTTAAGAAGGAAGAAGAAGAAAAAGAATGAGAGGAAAAAGGAAATAAGAAGAGGAAGAAAGGAGAAGAAGAGGGGAGAGGAAGACGAGGAGAAATAAATAAGAAGAAGAAAAAAGAACAAAAAGAAGAGGAGAAGAAGAAAGGAATAGAGGAGAAGAAGAGAAAATAGAATATATATTCTATTTTCTCTTTTCTCCTCTATTCTTTTCTTCTTCTCCTATTTTTTTTCTTTCTTTTCTTCGACACGTGGGGGGGCGAGAACGTCGGACTGGAAGGAAATATGCCCTAGAGGCAATAATAAAGTTATTATTTATTTCCTTATATCATGATAAATGTTTATTATTCATGCTAGAATTGTATTAACCGGAAACATAATACATGTGTGAATACATAGACAAACAAAGTGTCACTAGTATGCCTCTACTTGACTAGCTCGTTAATCAAAGATGGTTATGTTTCCAAACCATGAACAATGAGTTGTTATTTGATTAACGGGATCACATCATTAAGTGAATGATCTGATTGACATGACCCATTCCATTAGCTTAGCACCCGATCGTTTAGTATGTTGCTATTGCTTTCTTCATGACTTATACATGTTCCTATGACTATGAGATTATGCAACTCCCGTTTGCCGGAGGAACACTTTGTGTGCTACCAAACGTCACAACGTAACTGGGTGATTATAAAGGAGCTCTGCAGGTGTCTCCAAAGGTAAATGTTGGGTTGGCGTATTTCGAGATTAGGATTTGTCACTCCGATTGTCGGAGAGGTATCTCTGGGCCCTCTCGGTAATGCACATCACTTAAAGCCTTGCAAGCATTGCAACTAATGAGTTAGTTGCGGGATGATGTATTACAGAACGAGTAAAGAGACTTGCCGGTAACGAGATTGAACTAGGTATTGGAATACCGACGATCGAATCTCGGGCAAGTAACATACCGATGACAAAGGGAACAACGTATGTTGTTATGCGGTCTGACCGATAAAGATCTTCGTAGAATATGTAGGAGCCAATATGGGCATCCAGGTACCGCTATTGGTTATTGACCAGAGACGTGTCTCGGTCATGTCTACATTGTTCTCGAACCCGTAGGGTCCGCACGCTTAAGGTTATGATGACAGTTATATTATGAGTTTATGCATTTTGATGTACCGAAGGTTGTTTGGAGTCCCGGCTATGATCACGGACATGACGAGGAGTCTCTAAATGGTCGAGACATAAATATTGATATATTGGAAGCCTATGTTTGGATATCGGAAGTGTTCCGGGTGAAATCGGGATTTTACCAGAGTACCGGGAGGTTACCGGAATCCCCAGGGGAGCTAAATGGGCCTTAATGGGCCTTGGTGGAAAAGAGAAGAGGCATCCCATAGTGGGCCGCGCGCCCCTCCCCTCCCTTGGTCCGAATTGGACAAGGAGAGGGGGTTGGCCCCTCTCTCTCTTTTCCCCCCTCCACGAGTCCTATTCCAACTAGGATTGGGGGGGGGGATCCTACTCCCAGAGGGAGTAGGACTCTCCTGGCGCGCCCTATGTGGTCGGCCAGCCTCCCCCCTTTGGTCCTTTATATTCTGAGGCAGAGGCACCCTAGAGACACACAAGTTGATCCACGTGATCTATTCCTTAGCCGTGTGCGGCGCCCCAGCCACGATAGTCCTCGATAATATTGTAGCGGTGCTTAGGCGAAGCCCTACAGCAGTAGTACATCAAGATCGTCACTACGCCGTCGTGCTGACGGAACTCTTCCCCGACACTTTGCTGGATCGGAGTCCGGGGATCGTCATCGAGCTGAACGTGTGCTAAAACTCGGAGGTGCCGTAGTTTCGGTGCTTGATCGGTCGGGCCGTGAACACGTACGACTACATCAACCAAACGCTTCCGTTGTCGATCTACAAGGTATGTAGATCACACTCTCCCCTCTCATTGCTATGCATCACCATGATCTTGCGTGTGCGTAGGAATTTTTTTGAAATTACTACGTTCCCCAACAGTGGCATCCGAGCCTAGGTTTTATATGTTGATGTTATATGCACGAGTAGAACAAAAGTGAGTTGTGGGCGATATAAGTCATACTGCTTACCAGCATGTCATACTTTGGTTCGGCAGTATTGTTGGATGAAGCGGCCCAGACAGACATTACGCGTACGCTTACGCAATACCAGTTCTCCCGACGTGCTTTGCACAGAGGTGGCTTGTGGGTGACAGTTTCTCCAACTTTAGTTGAACCAAGTGTGGCTACGCCTGGTCCTTGCGAAGGTTAAAACAGCACCAACTTGACAAACTATCGTTGTGGTTTTGATGTGTAGGCAATATTAGTTCTTGCTTAAGCCCGTAGCAGCCACGTAAAATTTGCAACAACAAAGTAGAGGATGTCTAACTTGTTTTTGCAGGGCATGTTGTGATGTGATATGGTCAAGACATGATGCTGAATTTTATTGTATGAGATGATCATGTTTTGTAACCGAGTTATAGGCAACTGGCAGGAGCCATATGGTTGTCGCTTTATTGTATGCAATGTAATCGCGATGTAATGCTTTACTTTATCACTAAACGGTAGCGATAGTCGTGGAAGCACAAGCTTGGCGAGGCGACAAAGATGCTACGATGGAGATCATGGTGGCACGCCGGTGACGATGGTGATCACGAAGGTGCTTCGGAGATGGAGATCACAAGCACAAGATGATGATGGCCATATCATATCACTTATATTGATTGCATGTGATGTTTATCTTTTATGCATCTTATCTTTCTTTGATTGACGGTAGCATTATAAGATGATCTCTCAAAAATTATCAAGAAGTGTTCTCCCTGAGTATGCACCATTGCGAAAGTTCTTCGTGCTGAGACACCACATGATGATCGGGTGTGATAGGCTCTACGTTCAAATACAACGGGTGCAAAACAGTTGCACACACGGAATACTCAGGTTATACTTGACGAGCCAAGCATATACAGATATGGCCTCGGAACACGGAGACCGAAAGGTCGAGCGTGAATTATATAGTAGATATGATCAACATAGTGATGTTCACCAATGAAACTACTCCATCTCACGTGATGATCGGACATGGTTTAGTTGATTTGGATCACGTAATCACTTAGAGGATTAGAGGGATGTCTATCTAAGTGGGAGTTCTTAAGTAATATGATTAATTGAACTTAAATTTATAATGAAACTTAGTCCTGGTAGTATTTTGAAAATTATGTTGTAGATCAATAGCTCGCGTTGTTGCTTCCATGTGTTTATTTTGATATGTTCCTAGAGAAAATTGTGTTGAAAGATGTTAGTAGCAATGATGTGGATTGGATCCGTGACCTGAGGTTTATCCTCATTGCTGCACAGAATAATTATGTCCTTGATGCACCGCTAGGTGACGGACCTATTGCAGGAGCAGATGCAGACGTTATGAACGTTTGGCTAGCTCAATATGATGACTACTTGATAGTTTAGTGCACCATGCTTAATGGCTTAGAATCGGGACTTCAAAGACGTTTTGAACGTCATGGAGCATATGAGATGTTCCAGGAGTTGAAGTTAATATTTCAAGCAAATACCCGAGTTGAGAGATATGAAGTCTCCAACAAGTTCTATAGCTAAAAGATGGAGGAGAATCGCTCAACTAGTGAGCATGTGCTCAGATTGTCTGAGTACTACAATTGCTTGAATCAAGTGGGAGTTAATCTTCCAGATAAGATAGTGATTGACAGAATTCTCTAGTCACCATCACCAAGTTAGTAGAACTTTGTGATGAACTATGATATGCAAAGGATAACGGAAACGATTCCCAAGCTCTTCGTAATGCGGAAATTGACGAAGGTAGAAATCGAGAAAAATATCAAGTGTTGATGGTAGACAAGACCACTAGTTTCAAGAAAAGGGCAGAGGGAAGAAGGGGAACTTCAAGAAGAACAGCAAGGAAGTTTCTGCTCAAGTGAAGAAACCCAAGTCTGGTCCTAAGCCTAAGACTAAGTGCTTCTACTGCAAAGGGACTGGTCACTGGAAGCGGAACTACCCCAAGTGATTGGCGGATAAGAAGGATGGCAAAGTGAACATAAGTATATTTGATATACATGTTATTGATGTGTACTTTACTAGTGTTTATAGAAACCCCTCAGTATTTGATACTAGTTCAGTTGCTAAGATTAGTAACTCGAAACGGGAGTTGCAGAATAAACAGAGACTAGTTAAGGGTGAAGTGACGATGTGTGTTGGAAGTGGTTCCAAGATTGATATGATCATCATCGCACACTCCCTATAAATTCGGGATTAGTGTTGAACCTAAAAAGTGTTATTTGGTGTTTACGTTGAGCATGAATATGATTTGATCATGTTTATTGTAATACAGTTATTCATTTAAGTAAGAGAATAAATTGTTGTTCTGTTTACATGAATAAAATCTTATATGGTTACATACCCAATGAAAATAGTTCGTTGGATCTCGATCGTAGTGATACACATAATCATAATATTGAAACCAAAAGATGCAAAGTTAATAATGATAGTGCAACTTATTTGTAGCACTGCCGTTTAGGTCATATTGGTGTAAAGCGCATGAAGAAACTCCATGCTGATGGGCTTTTTGAATCACTTGATTATGAATAAGTTGATGCTTGCGAACCATGCCTCATGGGCAAGATGACTAAGACTCTGTTCTTCGGAACAATGGAGCGAGCAACAGATTTGTTGGAAATCATACATACTGATGTATGTGGTCCAATGAATATTGAGGCTCGCGATAGGTATCATTATTTTCTGATCTTCACAGATGATTTGAGAAGATATGAGTATATCTACTTGATGAAACAAAGGTCTGAAACATTTGAAAAGTTCAAAGAATTTCAGAGTGAAGTGGAGAATCATCGTAACAAAAATGAAAGTTTCTACGATATGATCGCAGAAGTAAAATATTTGAGTTACGAGTTTGGTCTTCAATTAAAACAATGTGGAATAGTTTCACAAACTCATGCCACCTGGAACACCACAGCATAATGGTGTGTCCGAATGTCATAACCGTACTTTATTAGATATGGTGCGATCTATGATCTCTCTTACCGATCTACCACTATCGTTTTGGGGTTATGCATTAGAGACAGCTGCATTCACGTTAAATAGGGCACCATCTAAGTCCGTTGAGATGACAAAATCTGAACTGTGGTTTGGCAAGAAACCAAAGTTGTCGTTTCTTAAAGTTTGGGGTTGTGATGCTTATATGAAAAAGTTTCATCCTAATAAGCTCAAACCCAAATCGGAGAAATATGTCTTCATAGGATACCCAAAGGAGACTGTTGGGTACACCTTCTATCAGAAATCCGAAGGCAAGACTTTTGTTGCTAAATTCGGAGTTTTTCTAGAGAAGGAGTTTCTCTCGAAAGAAGTGAGTGGGAGGAAAGTAGAACTTGATGAGGTAACTGTACCTGCTCCCTTATTGGAAAGTAGCTCATCACAGAAATCTGTTCCTGTGACTACTACACCAATTAGTGAGGAAGCTAATGATGATGATCATGTAACTTCAGATCAAGTTACTACCAAATCTCGTTGGTAAACCAGAGTGAGATCCGCACCAGAGTGGTACGGTAATCCTGTTCTGGAAGTCATGTTACTAGACCATGACGAACTTGCGAACTATGAGGAAGCGATGATGAGCCCAGATTCCGCGAAATGGTTTAAGGCCATGAAACCTGAGATATGATCCATGTATGAGAACAAAGTATGGACTTTGATGGATTTGCCCGATGATCGGCAAGCCATAGAAAATAAATGGATCTTCAAGAGGAAGACGGACGCTGATAGTAGTGTTACTATCTACAAAGCTAGAATTATTGCAAAAGGTTTTCGACAAGTTCAAGGTGTTGACTACGATGAGATTTTCTCACTCGTATCTATGCTTAAGTCTGTCCGAATCATGTTAGCAATTGCCGCATTTTATGGCAAATGGATAAACAAAACTGCATTCCTTAATGGATTTACTAAAGAAGAGTTGTATACGATGCAACTAGAAGGTTTTGTCGATCCTAAAGGTGTTAACTAAATATGCAAGCTCCAGCGATCATATGGACTGGTGCAAGAATCTCAGAGTTGGAATATACGCTTTGATAAGTTGATCAAAGCATATAGTTTTATACAGACTTGCGGTGAAGCCTGTATTTACAAGAAAGTGAGTGGGAGCACTACATCATTTCTGATAAGTATATGTGTATGACATATTGTTGATCGGAAATAATGTAGAATTATTCTGCAAAGCATAAAGGAGTGTTTGAAAGGAGTTTTTCAAAGAAAGACCTCGGTAAAGCTGCTTACATATTGAGTATCAAGATCTATAGAGATAGATCAAGACGCTTGATAAGTTTTTCAATGAGTACATACCTTGACAAGATTTTGAAGTAGTTCAAAATGGAACAGTCAAAGAAAAAGTTTCTTGCCTGTGTTACAAGGTGTGAAGTTGAGTAAGACTCAAAGCCCGACCACGGCAGAAGATAGAAAGAGAATGGAAGTCATTCCCTATGCCTCAGTCATAGGTTCTATAAAGTATGCCATGCTGTGTACCAGATCTATTGTATACCATACACTATGTTAAGAGAGGGAGTACAATAGTGATCTAAGAGTAGATCAATGGACAGCGGTCAAAATTATCCATACTGGAATAAGGATATGTTTCTCGATTATGGAGGTCACAAAAGGTTCGTCGTAAAGGGTTACCTCGATGCAAGATTTGACACTGATCCAGATGACTCTCAGTCTCAATCTGGATACATATTGAAAGTGGGGGCAATTAGCTAGAGTAGCTCCATGCAGAGCATTGTTGACATAGAAATTTGCAAAATACATGCGGATCTGAAAGTGGCAGACCCGTTGACTAAACTTCTCTCACAAGCAAAACATGATCACTTTTTGGGTCTTAATCACATAGCGATGTGAACTAGATTATGAATCTAGTAAAAACTTTGGGTTGTTAGTCACATGGAGATGTGAACCCATGTCACATCACACATGATGTGAACTATTGATGTTAAATCACATGGTATTGTGATCTAGATTATTGACTCTAGTGCAAGTGGGAGACTTGAAGGAATATTGGCCTAGAGGCAATAATAAAGTTATTATTTATTTCCTTATATCATGATAAATGTTTATTATTCATGCTGGAATTGTATTAACCGGAAACATAATACATGTATGAATACATAGACAAACAAAGTGTCACTAGTATGCCTCTACTTGACTAGCTCGTTAATCAAAGATGGTTATGTTTCCAAACCATGAACAATGAGTTGTTATTTGATTAACGGGATCACATCATTAAGTGAATGATCTGATTGACATGACCCATTCCATTAGCTTAGCACCCGATCGTTTAGTATGTTGCTATTGCTTTCTTCATGACTTATACATGTTCCTATGACTATGAGATTATGCAACTCCCGTTTGCCGGAGGAACACTTTGTGTGCTACCAAACGTCACAACGTAACTGGGTGATTATAAAGGAGCTCTGCCAGGTGTCTCCAAAGGTAAATGTTGGGTTGGCGTATTTCGAGATTAGGATTTGTCACTCCGATTGTCGGAGAGGTATCTCTGGGCCCTCTCGGTAATGCACATCACTTAAAGCCTTGCAAGCATTGCAACTAATGAGTTAGTTGCGGGATGATGTATTACAGAACGAGTAAAGAGACTTGCCGGTAACGAGATTGAACTAGGTATTGGAATACCGACGATCGAATCTCGGGCAAGTAACATACCGATGACAAAGGGAACAACGTATGTTGTTATGCGGTCTGACCGATAAAGATCTTCGTAGAATATGTAGGAGCCAATATGGGCATCCAGGTCCCGCTATTGGTTATTGACCAGAGACATGTCTCGGTCATGTCTACATTGTTCTCGAACCCGTAGGGTCCGCACGCTTAAGGTTACGATGACAGTTATATTATGAGTTTATGCATTTTGATGTATCGAAGGTTGTTTGGAGTCCTGGATATGATCACGGACATGACGAGGAGTCTCGAAATGGTCGAGACATAAAGATTGATATATTGGAAGCCTATGTTTGGATATCGGAAGTGTTCCGGGTGAAATCGGGATTTTACCAGAGTACCGGGAGGTTACCGGAACCCCCCGGGGAGCTAAATGGGCCTTAATGGGCCTTGGTAGAAAAGAGAAGAGGCAGCCCATAGTGGGCCGCGCGCCCCTCCCCTCCCTTGGTCCAAATTGGACAAGGAGAGGGGGCCGGCCCCTCTCTCTCTTTTCCCCCCTCCACGAGTCCTATTCCAACTAGGATTGGGGGGGGGGGAATCCTACTCCCAGAGGGAGTAGGACTCTCCTGGCGCGCCCTATGTGGCCGGCCAGCCTCCCCCCTTTGGTCCTTTATATACTAAGGCAGAGGCACCCTAGAGACACACAAGTTGATCCACGTGATCTATTCCTTAGCCGTGTGCGGCGCCCCAGCCACGATAGTCCTCGATAATATTGTAGCGGTGCTTAGGCGAAGCCCTACAGCAGTATTACATCAAGATCGTCACTACGCGGTCGTGCTGACGGAACTCTTCCCCGACACTTTGCTGGATCGGAGTCCGGGGATCGTCATCGAGCTGAACGTGTGCTAAAACTCGGAGGTGCCGTAGTTTCGGTGCTTGATCGGTCGGGCCGTGAAGACGTACGACTACATCAACCAAACGCTTCCGTTGTCGATCTACAAGGTATGTAGATCACACTCTCCCCTCTCGTTGCTATGCATCACCATGATCTTGCGTGTGCGTAGAATTTTTTTTTGAAATTACTACGTTCCCCAACAGGACATTCATGAGAGAGGCGAGGAAGAAGGGGAAGATCAGAGGGAGAAGAAGAGGAAGTCTTCTCCTCTATTCTTTCTTCTCTTCTTTTTTCTTCTTCTTCCTATATGTATTAGTTTTTTTATTTAGGTTGTTAATTAGTAGATACTAATTTTGTTCATATATGTATGGATGCATGTGATATGTATGTATGTATGTATGTATGTATGTATCGGGTATGTCGTTGTCGATATACCCCCTACCCGATAACTTCGACATGAGGGGGTCGAGAGGGGGTCTAGAGTCGCCGAGGGGTCGAGGGTCTCCTCTATTCTTTCTTCTCCTCTTTTTTTTTTCTTCTTCCTCTTTTTTTTATCGGGAATGGGGGTCATCGAGGGTCGCCGAGCGGTAGAGGAAACCCTAAATAGCAAGTATCGTCGGTGTGAGATACATGTACCATCGGTGTCGGACACTACATCCATGTCCCACAAGTGGCGCGGGCTTCGACGCCCACGTCACTTGTGGGACGTGGATGTAGTGTCCGACACCGACGGCCACATGTATCTCACACCCACGATACTTGCTATTTAGGGTTTCCTCTACCGTTCGGCGACCCTGACCCTCGACGACCCTCGTTTCCGATAAAATAAAGATGAAGACGAAGAAAAAAAAAGAGAAGAAGAGAAGAAGAAGAAAAAAAGGAGAAGAAAGATCTTCTCCTTTTTTTTCTTCTTCTTCTCTTCTTCTCTTTTTTTTCTTCTTCTTTCGATAAAATAAAGAGGAAGAAGAAGAAAAAAAAGAGAAGAAGAAAATTTCTTCTTCTCTTTTTTTTTCTTCTTCTTCCTCTTCTTCTCTTTTTTTTCTTCTTCTTCCTCTTCTTTTTTTATCCTTGAAGCGTTGTCGAGGCCACCCCAAACCCTTGAGAAGGAGCGTCGAGGCCACCCCAAACCCTAGAGAAGCAGCGTCGAGGCCACCCCAAACCCTAGAGAAGCAGCGTCGAGGCCACTAATTAATATTAGTTCTACGTTTTCCACTAATATATCCATCTGTCATGTTTGAATAATAATTGCTATGTTGTCAATATTTGTAGAAACTATGGACACCGCCCGAGACGAAGTACAAGAAGAGTTGTTGGGGGACATAATCGCACGAGGAAGTGATGCCGTCGTCTCGTTGTTTCTCAACGACACCGATGGTCTGGAAGCAGCTGGCTATGATTATGATGGCTCCGGTGACCTAATGCCGGTGCAAGAAGGAGACCGTGAGGACGGCTCCGGTGACCCAATGCCGGTGCAAGAAGGAGACCATGATGACGTCTCCGGTGACCGAACCGAGTCCAGCCAGGTATATGTATATATATATATATATTAGTTAAGATTCTGCTGACTAGCTAATTGATGCATTCATTGTTTTGGTATGTACACATATTAATTAAGTCTTTGTTCTTTTTTCTAGCCCTCCGGATCAAGCACAACTTCGGTAAAGAGACGAGGCCCGAAGAAAAAGTTGAGCTCGGATGAAAAGTTTGAGATCATAGCAATCGCGCCCGACGGCCAACCGATTGAACCCCTCCGGACAAAGAGCGCATTTGTTGCTCAGTGCGGGGTTTTGGTTAGGGACAAGATCCCGATCAGCAGCCAGCAATGGTTAAAGCCGGCTACAGAAGACCCTGAGGTGTCTTATGTAAATGATATGCAGAAAAATGATCTCTGGACTGAGATGAAGTCAAATTTCACCCTACCACTAGAGGATGATCCAGAGAAACCAGTTAAAGAGCAATTAATCAAGTCTTTTGCTCTTAAGATGATGGCAGAACTATTTAGGAGGTGGAAGAAAGAGCTAAATAAGTTTGTCGAAAATAAAGAGACACCAGAATTCAAGGGTAGATATGAGAAGACCAGAGATCACTGGCCCGCATTTGTGGCCCACAAGACATCGGAAAAGAGTAAGAAGATGTCGGCGACAAACAAGCAAAATGCTGCGAAGAAGAAGCATCACCATCGCACGGGGTCAGGTGGCTACCTCGTAGCCCGGCCTAAGTGGGCCAAGACTGAGAATGATCTGGTTGATAAAGGGATCGAACCAGAGGCAATTAACTGGCCAGACCGTTGCCGGACTTGGTTCTTCGGGGCTGGCGGAACCTTGGACCTTGTAACAGGGAAGTGCATTTGGACGAATGATCAAATGGACATACCAGTCAGGAAGCTTCAGCAGTATATCGAAGCAGCGCATCAAGGGACGTTCTTTCCAGATAGAGAGAACAACGAGCTCACAATGGCCCTCGGGAATCCTGAGCACGCTGGACGGACACGAGGCACGCCAGGCTCCATTCCGTGGAAGGTTGGGTTTCCGGACGCAGGCGGTTACAAATCCCAGGAGAGGAGGAAAAAATTGCAGCAGACCTAAATGCAGGCACTGCAAGCAAGGGTACAAGCGATAGAGGAACGAGAAGCAAATCGCAGCAAACGTGCTGCCGAAGATTCCCCTGAAGCTACCCCGCCATCTCAGCGGAGGATCAGCGTGGCTTCCACCGAGCTGCTTCAGCCAGAGCATGCCTTGACGGCTCCTGCCAGCTATCTCGTGGATGCTATCACGAAGTCTCAAAATTGCCACCTTATGACGCAATGGATGAATTTGAAGGTCAAGGCGGCTGTTGGCTCTGTTTATCCTACTGAACCCGGCGCAACTTTTCACTGCCGGCCGATTCCAGAAGGATATGCTAGGGTGATGGTGGATGAAATAACGGAGGGATTTGAGGACCTCCAGCTTGACCACCCTACCGGTGAAGGGGAGACTAGGCTGGGGTCTGCTCTGAAGACTCCATGCCTATGGCGGAAGGAGCTCATCAACCTTCCGAACTGGACGCCTCCGCCTCCTCCTCCTCCTCCGGCAAGTCGGGTCACTCTGCCTCCTCCACCGCCTCCTCCTCCGGCGAGTCAGGGCACTCCGCCTCCTCCACCGCCTCCTCCTCCGGCGAGTCAGGGCACCCCGCCTCCTCCACCGCCCCCTCCTCCGGCGAGTGACGATCAGGGCACTCAACCGGCTCCTTCTCCGGCGCGTGGCGGCACTCCGCCTCCTTCTCCGCCTGTGCCGACACGCCCGAGCAGCCAGCCTCCTCCTTCTCCGCCTCGTCAGCATGGGCGGAAGAGACCTATCGCCGCTCCGGCTGCTCCGGCGCGTCGTAGTCCTTCTCCTCCGCCTCGTAAGCAAGTAAGGAAGACAACCGCTCCGTCTGCTCTGCCGGCGTCTAGCAGTACAGCCAAAGGCGGGAGGAAATACAGATTCGGTCCTTCTCTGAAGACTCCAGAGAAGTTACCATACGAGAGGACCCCGGAGGAGAACGCCGAGATTGCACAAGAAGAAGTGAGGAACTACTTTGAAGGGGTGAAAGCAAAGAAACATCCACCTCCGGAGGAGAAGGTAGATCCGGTGAAAGCGAAGCGCACTCTGGCTGCCCTGACAAAACCACCCAAGTCTCCGCCGAAAGGAAACTATGAGCGCATTATTGGAAAGGAATTTGCCGAAGCGGAGCGGTCGGGAAGTACTGTCAGTGATCAAAGGCTGAAAGAACAACGAGCTGGGAAACAAATTGCCCAGCTTGGCGAACAAGCGAAGCAATCGTGCCCCCCGCTCAAGGTGCCTAGCGACAACGTCGCTAATGATCTGAGGATGGTGCCCGGTTATAGCAATCTTGGTGATTACCTGCCCGACGATGTACATTATGATTTCATGGAGGTGCAGATACAAAGATACGAGTACGGGAAGCGTCTCGTCAAAGATGAAAGATCTCTATCAACGATGATGCGAAGATTGCATGATTGGTACTTAAAAATCTGCAGAGACTCTGGGGGGAGGAGTACTTTGTATGTGAAAGTTAAAAAGGAGCATGACCTCGTTGGAATTAAACTGTTGCATGTTCCATTTGAGGAGTTCTTTCAGTTTTTCAATCAATTGGCCCTTGATAAAACAACGGTCACCTGCTACTGTCTGTAAGTAGTACTACTTCTATCATTAAGTCTCTCTATATAGCTCAGCTCTTTCATTGCATGTACTTATAATCATCCTCACTATACTATGCAGATTGAAGATCGCCGAATTGAAGAAAAGACAAGTCGGTGATATTGGGTTCATTAACTCATATCTCATAGATGCAACTCAGGTTAAATTTCATGCCGCAGCTACCGAGGCCAACTTGCTACGATCGTTGGTAATAAATGAAAACAAAGATATAATACTCTTTCCTTACAACTTCAAGTGAGTGTTACTATCTTGTGCGTATTCGGTTTCCCTTATATATTAGTCAAGGTTATAGTAATCTAATTGATGAGTTATGCATGCGTGTGCAGTTACCACTATATTCTCCTAGAGATTAAGCTTGAGCAGGGACTAGTAACTGTCTTAGACTCAAGACGAAAAGATCCCCAGGACTATGCGGACATGACTCAAATGCTCGAGAAGTAAGTTAAATCGATCATTATCCACCATATCAGCAACTTTGTTCATTTCCTGATATATCAAGTAATTGTTTTCTTTGTCTGGCAGGGTTTGGAAAAAATTCTCCAAAAAAGCTCCAAGACTCCCGTAGAAGCTGCAATTTAGACACCCGAAAGTAAGTACTATAGTAGCATGTTCCGCGCATCTCCTATTGATTTGGCATTCTTGCTTATCAGTTTGATTGACCTCTATTTCTTGTAAAGTGGTTGTGGCAGGAACAAGGGAATGATTTCTGTGGATACTACGTTTGCGAGTCCATTTGCCACACGACCTGTGAGCAGGGCTACACTGACGAACAATATGAAGTACGTAAATAACAACATTCACAATTTTATTTTATTACCATCATTTGTGTTGAGTTTCATTCATTCATATATATATATATATGTATTGACCCCCTTCTTCAAATTAGATGTTTCGGAAGCGGGATGAACTCCTAGCACCAGCTCGCATGCAAGCAATTCAAGAGGAATTGGCGGCATTATTTCTTGACCACGTGATCGCTGAAGACGGAGAATACTATGTGGACCATGAGTCCGTATGATTATATTTGTAAGAGATAATTATTGTATATATGTAGCCGGTAGTGTCGGATAGATATACGAGAACTTGTTGTTCGACCAATCTCTCGGAGAAGGAGAGGTGGTCGATATCACTTCTCTCTGTATGCATATATGTTCATGACGATCTTCTGTTTCCTTCGTTTGCTTACTAGCTAGCTAGCTAGCATGTCTAGTCCTCTCTATACGTATGTATAGTACGTAGCATCGACCAAGCACGGACATAAAAGAGGACACTTCTCTCTATTAATTATAGCTAGCTAACACAATATATGAAACACCTAAATTAACCCCCCAAACCCCCCCCTTTCAAAAAAAACACAAAAACCCCAGCCACAAAAATGCTGACGCGTGGATGCCTATTGATCCCGGTTGGTGCCACCAACTGGGACCAAAGGGTCTCCTGCCTGAGCTCCGCGCACAGGCCACGTGGAGGCCCATCAGTCCCGGTTCTGGATTGAACCGGGACTAAAGGGACAGGGCATTAGTACCGACCCTTTAGTCCCGGTTCAGGAACCGGGACTAAAGGCCCTTACGAACCGGGACAACAGACCCTTTTTCTACCAGTGCATAATGAAGCGATAGCCCAGGGATGCCGACGCAGGGCAACGCGCCACTGTCGATGGGCGCGGGACGACGACGTCAGTCGCCGAGGAGGCGATGCTCTTGCTAATCAATCAGAGGACAATGGGTGGCAGCTCAAGGCAGAAAAATAAATCCGCTTGCCGGGTTGACCTCGACAAGGAGTTGCAACAGCAATTGATGAAAAATAGCAAGAGTCAAGTATTAGGTTTATTCTTCACGTGAACAAGCAAAGCAAGGTGAAGTATTTATCTATCAAACCTCAAAATTCGTGCTTGTGTTGGAACCAAAAGTAGTATCAGTTGGTGACTTAATAACATTGATTAAATCTAATAATAATAATTTAATTAAGTTTCCTGGTGATCCACATGGAGACGAATAAGTAGGAGCTCGGTTGATTTCTTGCGGGCGCCGAACATCCTGCCGCCGCTGCTCTAAGCGTGCGCCACCAACTGGCGCTGGTATATCCATGCATACTTTCTGTCCCAGAAACTTGATGTAGACATATCTGCACAATGGTGGATCCTTGAAATCGTTGATCGGCCGAAGTCGACCACCTGCACGCATAAAATAATGCAAGCAAGGAATAATAATAATTGAAAGAAAGAAGAAAAAATTGCATAATTAATTTATGCAAAGTGAATAATCCGGTAAATATGGCCTCGGCGTCAAGGTTCGACGAAGTTCCAACACATAGGTCAGAAATTTCGTAACGACAATGTGGCACGGGGATGTCGACACAGGTCGGCGAGAGGCTGGCCAGACCAACACATCGGTAGAATATTTCTGCAAAAATAATGCATTGTAGACCAGCAGAAAATACTCTACATAATAATTTTAAGTACTAAATGAATAGTTAGGAAAAATAAAACCTGTTTGGCGGCGACGACCTCCGCAGATGAAAGCAAGTAGAACTGATCCGTATTTTAAGTAATACCGAGAATCAGATAGCTTCAGTCTTTACAACAGGATTCACCAAAATGTGTAGCACTAGCACTAGTTGAATTACTAGTATTGGCCAACTAGAATTGGGAGACCGTTCTGCAAAACTAGCACTGAGGGGTTAGTAATACTTTTGGTCTATGCCTTTTTTAATAAATTAGTAGGTGCCGAATTAAAAAGAGGAAAGAAATGAATCTCCCTGATGTGTGCTGCACCGAGCTGAATTTTGATCATTCCATGTGAACGTCTCAACAGTCAACATGGTCTCCTCGGTAGATCGCCATCAGTCAGATCAGGGTAGCAAACCAGCAACTCTAGGTTGCTGTTGCATGCGTGTGTTTCTTCAGGGACTCTCACTATGCGCGGGTCAGCGTGTCTTCGTGAGTTAATTGTGCTTCTAATAGCCACATCATAATTCAGATCTGACGTAGGTGACATATACAACCACCGTTGTTAGAAGTTTCTTGATCCTGGTTCAACCGCAAACAAAATAGCATTATTCGGCGGCCAAGAAAAACATGATTTACATAAAATTAATCTGACTGGAAAATATCAGATTATATTATGGCACGTGAGCAGGCCAATTAGCAAGTAACAGAACTAGTAGTAAAACTAAATTGGTCTCAACTTCTAGTACATGAGAAAGTACTAGTACAGAAAACAAAATCAAGTTGGGTACTTAGCTTGTGCAGTTTTATGTGGTGATGCCCTTTGGAATCCGTGCACACGGGTGTTCCCTTTGTGGCTTTGGTGTTGCCGCCGGGGACTTTTCCCTATCAACGTCCGCTTAGGGCGGCACATCAGCACTTGGCGCCGTCAAACTGTTGGGCGTGATATTAAATTGGATCTAGCTACTCGCATCGCATTGGTTTGCCATATCCGTAGGAGAGTCTGCAACTACGATCTAATCTGCAGACAAAACACAAGAGGAGACACCGAGAATCCTTCCCAAACAAACCAACTTGTACAATACCGATCTAATTGAAAAAACATCACCTGATTGTAGATTTTTACTCCCATCAGACCGCGATGATCGCCCAACAAAGCTCTCAATAAAATCACCAATGTTGGTTCTATATCCAGCATATCTCGTAGTAGGGGTCCTAATCTAGGCGTCTTGAAGCAATGGTAACACGGACACGGGATTTTACCCAGGTTCGGGCCCTCATGATGGAGGCAAAACCCTACGTCCTGCTTTTGATTGTATTCATATGGGGGATAGTACAGAGTACATGTGTTTACCACGAGATTGTTCTCATGAATATGAGATTGATATATTGACTAGCCTGGCCTCAGTTTATATAACACACTGGAGGCCTAGGGTTTTTAGGAGAGTCCTTGGCTTGAGCGCCATGTCTTGTGGAGTCTTCCTTGTATGCGGCATGGGCTGCCTAAAGTGGCCCATTAGTGAATCACCATGGGGGTCCTCAGCCCGATTCAGCTGGTCGGGAGGCGACGTGGTGAGTACCCCCTAGTCCAGGACACCGTCAAGGGTGGAGAGGTATATATAGCCTCCACACAAAATCTAACCGTTACACACAATTGAGCCAACTCGGTTAGACCGAATAAGTGAACTCGGTGAGATCGATTCAGTTCAAAATGTGAACGTTGATGTTGCTTGAAGCTACGTCGGTATTTCCCCAAAGAGGAAGGGATGATGTAGCACGGCGACGGTAGGTATTTCACTCATATATGAAACCAAGGTTATCGAACCTGTAGGAGAACCAAGCAACACAACGTAAACAGCCCCTGCACACGAATAACAACACCTCGCAACCCGACGTGTTAAAGGGGTTGTCAATCCCTTTCGGGTAACGGCGCCAGAAATGGCGTGTGACGAGAGATAAAGTTGTAAATATTGATAGATCGAACACCAAATAAAATAAACTGCAACAAGGTATTTTTGGGTTTTTTGGTTTAATAGATCTGAAAATAAAAGCAAATAAAAAGGTAGATCGCAAAGGCAAATATATGGGAAAGAAGACCCGGGGGCCGTAGGTTTCACTAGTGGCCTCTCTCGAGAAAAATAGCAAATGTTGGGTAAACAAATTACTGTTGGGCAATTGGTAGAACCTCAAATAATTATGACGATATCCAGGCAATGATCATTACATAGGCATCACGTCCAATATTAGTAGACCGACTCCTGCCTGCATCTACTACTATTACTCCACACATCGATCGTTATCCAGCATGCATGTAGTGTAGTAATTTCATTGAGAAACGAAGTAATGCAATAAGAACGATGACATGATGTAGGCAAGATGCGTTTATTTATATGGTGGTAGATATAGATCTCGTCTTTTTATCCTTAGTAGCAACGATACATATGTGTCACTGGGATCAAGCACCGTAAGGTCGAACCCACTACCTGATACCTCTTCCCATTGCAAGATAAATAGATCAAGTTGGCCAAACAAAACCCAAATATCATAGAAGAAATACGAGGCAATAAGAGGTCACGCATAAAAGAGATCAAACAAACTCAAATACTTTCATGAATATAAAAAGATAGATCTGATCATAAACTCAAAGTTCATCGATCCCTACAAACACACCGCAAAAGAGTTACATCATATGGATCTCCAAGAGACCATTGTATTGAGAATCAAGAGAGAGAGAGATGAAGCCATCTAGCTACTAACTACGGACCTGAAGATCTACAAAGAACTACTCACGCATCATCAGAGAGGCACCAATGGAAGTGGTGAACCCCTCCATGATGGTGTCTAGATTGGATCTGGTGGTTCTGGACTCTACGACGGCTAAATGAATATTTTTGTCGACTACCCTAGGGTTCTGGGATTTTTGGGGTTTTTGTATAGCAAAGAGGTGGTCCGGGGGGCACCGGAGGTGGGCACAACCCACCAGGGCGCGCCTGGGCCTCATGGCGCGCCCTGGTGGGTTGTCCCCTCCTTGGGACTCCCCCAGGTGCTTCCAAGGCCCAATATCTTCCATCTGGCCCATAAAAATTCTCCGTAAAGTTTCGTGGCATTTGGACTCCGTTT